>NC_043968.1:0-155570 GCF_902148855.1 Sphaeramia orbicularis | reverse complement strand
CCCCGCCCCTTTTTCCTTTTATCGTTGTGTCTTTGTGTGGGTTCTGCTGTGGAAGGAACACAAATGTGATGTGGTGGAGTTTCCACAGACACAGTGAACCTTCACACTGCAGAGATCAGCGGGTTAAACCATCTGCTGCAGACGGGAGGGGGGGTACGGGTATGGGGGGGGGATGGTTCGGCCCAGCTTTTGTTTTATTCTCAGTTTGGCAGCGCTGGCACCAGAGTGGCACTGCCAAGTCCTGAGTGTGTGTGTCTGTGTGTGCGTGTGTGTGTGTGTGTGTGTGTGTGTGTGTGTGGGGGGATGTTTTCCAACCCCCCCCACCCCACTTTTTTTTTTTTTTTGACGTACACACACTGACACGCATGCACAAAAACACACACAGGCCGTAAATTGTCTGGAACACCCCTAGTGCCATCTGGTCCTGTGACGGGCCAGACAGAGTGTGTGTGTGTGTGTGTGTGTGTGTGTGTGTGTGTGTGTACTGTAAGTGTGCGCATGAACAAAGTAAAAATACACAGGGAAGTGCACGTGTGTTAAACCTTTGTGTTTCTGTGGTGACGGCATTCAAACACACACACACACACACACACAGACTCTGTGGTAAATTTCCGCCGTCGTGCGTGTTGATCTGGACGCCGCCACCGCCGCCTGATGGTTAATTGACGTTTTAGTCCGGTAATAGTTTATTTCCCAGCATCCCAGCGGGGGGTCGGCTCTTATTTAAGCCGTTTGTCCGATGGATCGGCGCTTTAGTCCAAAGTGCTGCTGAAGTGCCCTTGAGCCAAACCCTGTCTGTGGCACCTCTGACCTTCGGACCAGGTGGTTTTCACGTCACAGGATCGGTTTGGTTTTTGATCCACGTGTACGGAGCAGGGGTGTAAGAAAATATAGGCTCAGCAAAATATCGCGATATTTCATTTCACAATACTGCGTCGATGTTAAAAAGTACTGTATCAATATTAAAAAGTACTGCATCAATATTTTTAGGTATTTAATCAAATGCAGATATTGTGGAGGTTCTTTTTTGTTTTTCTTTATTGTTTGTGTTTTATTTATTCTTATTTAACACTTTTTTATTCAATAATGTTCGTTCTTTCGTTGGGATTGAACTCAAATCCTGTTCTGATGTTAGTTGTGAACTAACAGAATCTGAACATTTGAACAGGATCTGAAACTGGAATGTCTGTGAAACAGAATTTCAGTTTGAACACAGGAACATTTAGTGATATAACATTAGATCCTGTTCTGAAAAAATAAAAATGTGTTTAGTATTTGTGCAGATTCATGGTGTAATTCAATTCTTCTAGGAAATAATCTTTAAAAAGAAACAAAACAAACAAAAACATGCCTTTTTAACTGTATCATGATAATATATCATATCGTGATTCTAATATTGTGATTTGTATCGTTTTGCCTGATTTTTTCCAATACACACCCCTAGTAGGGAGTTGAACCTTCAACTCAGGAAGGGTTAATGCCTTGCTTGTTAATGCCTTGTTTTCCTCTTAATCCGAACCCCCCCCCCCCCCCCCCCCCCCCCCCCCCCCCCCCCCCCCCCCCCCCCCCCACCCCCCCCCCAATCTGTGCTTTTATACAGACGAGTAGATCGTTCATTTATTCAGATTAGATTGAATTTGACTGATCAGGATTTTTATTTTATTTTATTTTAATTTTAAATGTTTTTTTAAATTTATATTATTTATTTATTTTTGTGTATGTTTATTTATTTTTAATTTACTTTCATTTTTTATTTTATTTTCATTTATTTATTTTAATTTTTAGTTTATTATTATTTATTGTTTAATCTGATGAGGAAGTTAAAGTTCCAGAAGCACAACACGGAAAGACAAAAGGACAGAAAGTACGAGTGGAAATAAATACACAGTAAAGTAGGAATAATAAAATGAGTGTGTGTATATAATTCTGTTTTGGTTTGGTCTAATGTTTTTTTTCGGAATAATTTCAAACCACAGATAAACCACATGAACCAAAACTCAAACCTGTCAAATAACTGATCATTATGGAGGGAATCGAACCTGCACCTGCAGCGGTGGCAGTGCCCTGCTCAGACGAGCCTTTCATTGATGAAGCCTTGAGTTGAGTTGAGAGGAGGGGAGGGGCTTGTGTGTGCTGCTGCGTCCTGATTGGCTGCAGAACATCTGGCTGAGTGTGTTTCCTCTCACATTCCACTGGGTCAGAACTCCAAACATGCACTAAAACCAAGACAAAAATCTGAAGTTGTCATTATGTATAGCAGCTCACATGTGCTCACAGCTCTTCTTTGTGTCTGTGTTCATATTAAATCAGTCTCAGTGAATCCAAAGGAACTTTGTGTTGGTAAATGACAGTTGTTCAAATGGACAGGATTTCAGTTCTGTTCAACATGTTGATGCTCATATGAACTATGTTTTCAGCTCAAAAATGTCCAATTTCATCACAATTAATGCTATATTTTCATGTCACAAATGGCCAAATTATATTTGAACTGAATTGAGCTGAAAAACAAATCTTCTCTTCTTTTAGATTCCCCAGTTTTTCTTCCCAGATTCTCTCCTCCATATCACATGTTTTATTTGTACAGGTTCAATCTGGAGTATGGTGCTGATCCATCCTGCTTCTGTTCCACCAATACATACATGAAGAATGGCACACAGCACTGTTTACATCAACACTTTTACAATAAGAAGCATTTTTATACAGAAAGAACAATTCTATATTGTTCTTTCCTCTTTAGTCTGATGCTAAACTATCCAATAAATAATAGTGCTCCTAGTTTTTGCACAGGGATCATTAGTGTAAACGCTGACATGGCTGCAGAGCATCAGTATGATGGGATCCACAACAACCATGTCACATCCGTCCACTGACACATTTAGTGTTTTTGTGTCAGCTGGGATTGTTTTAGATCCACAATACTAACATTTATGAAGAAGAGCACAATTAGCAATAGGAAGTCTAGAAGTTTATTCCTAATAAAGTACTGGGACTGACCAGAGCATCATGGGTAATGTCACGTCCGTCCACCAGCAAAAGTTTTCACATACACGTGCTATTCCAAATCCAATATTTATGAAAATAGAGCTTCCACTGTCAGAGAATATCAGTAGTCTGTGAACAAATGGATTAGCATTATTTACACACACAGTTCTATGCATTTATGACAACTTTTTTTTTTTTGACAAAAATGGCCACTCATTTGACCCCCTAAGGAAATTTTAGCCGATAGACATAATGTACTATTTTTTTCACATCAAACCCAGTAGTAAATCTGCAGTCATTCTTTTTTGTCGGTTCTTCTGCTGTTATTATTTGGCTGTAGATCAGATTGGTCTGTATGTGGAACTGCAACTAAAATGAGTTCCGCAGCCTGGACTGTGGAATTTTTACACTTTGTAGATTCATCCCAGGGGCCGGAGTGGAACCTTTGGTGGGGACGCATTTGGGCCCCGGGACGCATGTTTGACACCCCAGATGTAGATGAAGTTGTGCTGAAAAAAATGATACCAAACATGGGTATAATAAACATTTATTTATATAGTATATAAAGGAAAAACCAAAAGTACTGAAAAAGCCAAAACAGGCTCAGACTCTTAAGGGTTAATGGTTAAAGGGTTTTTTGGTTTTTCGATGTCATTAATGTTTTTTTTTTCCAATAAAACCTGAAAAAGTCCAACTTCAGACCCACTCCACCCCTGAGACTAGAACTACTTATGTTCTCATAAAACCAACTCGTAAAACTAATGTAAGTTTCCTCGTCGTAATAAGTGCGATCTCCTCTTGGACTGGTGCTGACGAACAGAAGTTTGGCCGACGTTCGTCTCCTCGTCTCCTCTTCTTTACGTCTTCAGCTGAATGTTTTCCAGTGCGTCTCCGTTTGAATGTTAATGGCTGAAGTTGTGTGTTTCCTGTTGTGCGTTTGCGACTCTTCGTCTTCTCCGACAGCTTTCTTCGGTCATAACTCGGGGCTAAAGCCTCCGCATCCACGCGGCGTTCGTAGCCTTCGGTTCAGAGGACGTTAAAGAGGACATTAGTGTGTTTGTTCGTTTTTTTTCCTCCTCTCCACTTCTCTGTTTTCTCTCATTTTCCGGCCTGCTGCCTGTTGGATGGCCGTCCTTCGACAGCTTGAAGCCATTTGAAGGACCAATTATCCAATAAATGCGGCTTTATGAAGTTGTTTCCCTGCTGCTGCTGCTGTGTTCTTGGACGGCAGAGGTGGATATCAACAAGATTTACAACGACGGAGCTTTAAAGCAACTGAAGCAACCACCGTTTGGAAGGATGTGACACCTAAAGCAAACACAAATAAACTCAGACTATTTTAGCATTAGAGCACTTTATTATCGGCCTGTCAAACCCAAACCCAGAGTGTGTGGTTTGGCAGAGTCGAACTACAGACTCTGTTCAGGGGTGTTCAGACTAAACTAGGGCTGAGTATGGGTGAGAGTCTGCAGATACAATACAAATCACAATACTAGGATCACCATACACTATATCACGATATATCATGTTACTGTTAAAAAGGCAGTTCTTTTTTTTAAATGATTGTTTCCTTGAAGAACTGAATTCCAGCAGAAATCTGCACAAATACTAAACACATTTTTATTTGATCCCAACAGGATCTAATGTTATATCACAAAATGTTATTGTGTTCAAACTGAAATTCTGTTTTACAGACATTCCAGTTTCAGATCCTGTTCAAATGTTCAGATTCTATTAGTTCACAACTAACATCAGAACAGGATTTGAGTTCAATCCCAACAAAGGAATTAAGATTATTGAATAATAAAGAGTGTAAAATAATAATAAATAGAATATAAACAAAAAAAGAACAAAAATGAACCTCCACAATATCTGCATTTCAATAAATAACTAAAAATATCAATACAGTACTGTTTAATATCAATAAAGCCTTGTGAAATGAAATATCGCGATACATAGCAGAACCGATATTTTCTTACAGCCCTGTTCATCTGTATTCATCTGTATTCATCTGCGTTCATCTGCTGGGTCTGACGGTTGAATGTGTCCGTTTTCAACCTCAGCCTTTAACGTGTCGTCGTATCTGCTGTAGGAGTGGAAGAAAATATCAGTTCTGCAATATTTTGCGATATTTCAATTTTAACCCTTAGTGGTCTGAGCCTGTTTTATCCATTTTTCAGTCGTTTTGATTTTGCCTTTATATACTATCTAAACAAATGTTTACTATACCCATGTGTGGGATCTTTTTTTTCAGCACAACTTCATCTGTATCATCTGTCTATTATTTTTTTCACTTTAACCTACTGTAAAAACACAAAAGGACAAAAAGCACACAAAAAAATATAAAATCCGATTTGAAAAGTGTATATAATGTGTTACATAAATAACACACAGATGCTTAATGAACCTTTTCAAAGACTTTAAAAGTGAATATTGTTTCCAAATATTAGGTATAGAAAATTAAAATTGTAATAAATTAAAAGTATTCCCAAATATTTGACATAAAAGCAGATCTTTACATCGGCTTATGTTCTCATAAAAGTAATGTAAGTTTCCGAGTCATAAACTTCGATACTTTAGAATTTTCTGGTTAAATTTGTGGTTTCTCTTTAAACCTTTTTCATTTTGTTTATGTTCAAAAAAACCATCTAAGTTCTGGTCGGTTCTGGTGTGCGGGCCACATGATCGGACCCTTTAGAGGGGCCAGTTTTGGTCCATGGGCCGCATGTTTGACAGCTCTGATGTAGACAGTTCTTTGAGCGTAGTCTGTTTTTTTTTTTTTATCTGAAACTAAAGCTTGTTGTGTTTGAACATGTCCTCCGTTGGGTTTGTGTGGTGGTTCCACCTCTGTCTGGGCTGTTCTTGGTTCTGGGTCAGTTTGCTGGTTCCACCTCTGTCTGGGCTGTTCTTGGTTCTGGGTCAGTTTGCTGGTTCCACCTCTGTCTGGGCTGTTCTTGGTTGTTCTGGGTCAGTTTGCTGGTTCCACCTCTATCTGGGCTGTTCTTGGTTGTTCTGGGTCAGTTTGCTGGTTCCACCTCTGTCTGGGCTGTTCTTGGTTGTTCTGGGTCAGTTTGCTGGTTCCACCTCTGTCTGGGCTGTTCTTGGTTCTGGGTCAGTTTGCTGGTTCCACCTCTGTCTGGGCTGTTCTTGGTTCTGGGTCAGTTTGCTGGTTCCACCTCTGTCTGGGCTGTTCTTGGTTCTGGGTCAGTTTGCTGGTTCCACCTCTGTCTGGGCTGTTCTTGGTTGTTCTGGGTCAGTTTGCTGGTTCCACCTCTGTCTGGGCTGTTCTTGGTTCTGGGTCAGTTTGCTGGTTCCACCTCTGTCTGGGCTGTTCTTGGTTGTTCTGGGTCAGTTTGCTGGTTCCACCTCTGTCTGGGCTGTTCTTGGTTGTTCTGGGTCAGTTTGCTGGTTCCACCTCTGTCTGGGCTGTTCTTGGTTGTTCTGGGTCAGTTTGCTGGTTCCACCTCTGTCTGGGCTGTTCTTGGTTCTGGGTCAGTTTGCTGGTTCCACCTCTGTCTGGGCTGTTCTTGGTTGTTCTGGGTCAGTTTGCTGGTTCCACCTCTGTCTGGGCTGTTCTTGGTTCTGGGTCAGTTTGCTGGTTCCACCTCTGTCTGGGCTGTTCTTGGTTGTTCTGGGTCAGTTTGCTGGTTCCACCTCTGTCTGGGCTGTTCTTGGTTGTTCTGGGTCAGTTTGCTGGTTCCACCTCTGTCTGGGCTGTTCTTGGTTCTGGGTCAGTTTGCTGGTTCCACCTCTGTCTGGGCTGTTCTTGGTTGTTCTGGGTCAGTTTGCTGGTTCCACCTCTGTCTGGGCTGTTCTTGGTTGTTCTGGGTCAGTTTGCTGGTTCCACCTCTGTCTGGGCTGTTCTTGGTTCTGGGTCAGTTTGCTGGTTCCACCTCTGTCTGGGCTGTTCTTGGTTCTGGGTCAGTTTGCTGGTTCCACCTCTGTCTGGGCTGTTCTTGGTTCTGGGTCGGGCTGCTGGTTTGAATCCTGGACCAGAGCCTGAGGAAGCACAGCTAACGGCTCGAGTGACTGCGTCGGAGGCTGGGGGTGGGGGGGTGGGGGGGTGGTCACCGACACGTGCATGAGAACGTCTGAGTGCCAGCCGCAGTTTTTTTTTAAGCTAAATTTGATGAAGCTCCCCTCGTTTGCCTCTAATTAATCATCGGTCTTTGGCCTCTGGAACAGATTTGGTGAGTGTTTTGAAGGCAGGAATTTGAACCACAGATCTGTGGCTGCACATGCTCCGCTCCCCGTTTCCTCAATAAACTGTTTCCTCCTCTGAAGCGGTGGAGCTGCTGAACGGGATGTTCCCTTAGATCCACATCCAGGTCCAGTTCAGCCTCTGCACGAACTCACAAAACAACAGTTCGGTGAGTGACGACTTCACACCCAGAAAACAGACAATGAAGAGAAGTGTTCAGTGAAAGGTTTAGTCCCGTGGTTCCAACCTTTTTTTACTCGTGACCCCATTATAACGTCCAAATTTCTGGCGACCCCAGACATTCAAAACTGAGACATTTTTTGCTAAATTTAATTTGTTTTTGATAGTTCTGGGCAACAGCTGAAATTCTTAATTGCAATTAATCATGTGGATTTCTGTGATTAATCATGATTAATCGCATAGTTATTTGCGGGGGGGGGGGGGGCAGCATCAACAGCATGTATTGCCTTTCAGACTGGAAGTATTTCCAGTGATAAAAATAATTGCACGTCAGTGCTTCCAAACACCTGTGTCCTTCCCCCCCCCCACCATCTGAAGACATTTAAATGAAAATGTCTACGGAACAGACCGCTACTGTTACACGTGTTTATGTCCACACCAGTTTATTTCCAGTTGTTAGTGATTGACAGGAGTCTAAAGCCCACCCCAAATGCTGTCATTGGTTGAAACGCATGATGACGCTGATTGTCAAACCAACCCTGATCCACATCCTCCTGTTCCTGTGACCCATGGTTTACCTACGAGTGTTCACAGAGCCAGAGCAACGCACTGAAAAATGAATATGTGATGTTCAGTTGTTAAAAGCGAGCAAAGGGGGCCCTCTAGTGGTCACAATAAGTGTCACTAACGTATGTTTTGCCCTTTCAATGTTCCCGTAGCCAGTTCAGACATAAGAAGGAACTAACAGACACGTTTCTTTCACTCTGTGTGTATGGCCCCAAAAACGTTTGCCTGAGTATTTTATGTTCAGTTGTTGTCAGAATGAATAGTATCAAATATCTCTGATGTGAACCTTTGTTGCTGGATGAAAAGACATTGTAAATCTTAAATTAATCTGTAAATGCTAATCGTTAGCGTGTCTATGGATTTTCCCACTCAAGTTAGCATGAGCTAGCGATCTTTTTCCCATTCATTTAAATGTATAATGCCATGTAAATGTACTAATGCAGTGAACAGAACTCAGACATATTTTGTTTGTATGTTGCAGTTTTACAGTGAGTCTACAGGAACAGATTTGGACAGAAGTTTTGGGCATCCGGCTTTTCTTGGGAAACCTGTTGTCTGTTTGCCGAGCTAATCGCTACACGCACGCAAGCAGAAGAATGGGAGTTAGAATAAAACGACATTAACATGAGATAAAAAAAAAAAAAAATTGTCGGCGTTATTTAATGAATGCGTTAACGCAGTAATAACGCATTAACTTGCACAGCCCTAGTTTTTGATCCTGTAATAGTCTTCTATACTATGTTGCAAGTAAATATTAATTTCAGAGGACATTTAGTCTATATAATGTGTATTATTGTGGACAGAGGCAGTAAATCCAGGTGTAGATTCCTTCACAAAGAGAGAATTGGATTTTCCTCGTTCAGGATCTGTCCAGTCAGTCCAGCTGTGATTTACAAGGAGGACAATTAATACTGAACAAACAAGAACTGAAACTATGAATTATGAAAGAGCTGCAGCATCTGGAACTGACCACAATGAACATTTGACAGAGAAACAGAACCACAGAGCTGCAGTTTCACAACCACAGTTCGTCATGTCTTCTATGTATTATGATTGTCTATCTCAACTCACCATACATTTTTTATTTTATTAAATTTTTGTCAATTACAAGAAATTCCAGGCGACCCCATTTGAATTCCCGGTGACCCCACGTGGGGTCCAGACCCCAAGGTTGAAAAACACTGGTTTAGAGTTGACAGTACTGAGGTCGACCACCGACAAGTGTTTAACCCTTAAAGACTCAAACGTCTACTGATGGAACTGTCAGTTACAGCTCATGTTAAACCTAAAATATAAAAAATACAACTAGTAACCTGAAAAAAACAGTAGAATTAGTCCGATTAAAGTGTTAATGTGTAAGAGCAGGAGTCCAACTTAGAGATTTTTTCTGATTTAACCCTCAAAAACCCAAAACCGTCTACTGATGGAACTGTTTAATACCTGCTGATCCATTAATCCTATCAATGAACGTCAATAATTGGTGTAAAATACAGTTCTTCATCTTTTCATGGTCATCAGATATGACCATATTTGGATGTTCAGATGCTCCGTAGTTACCATGGAAACACTGTCATCTTTTTCAACATTGATTCACTAGTAAAACCCATGGAGTTGGATCAATGACAGTGGATGGACACACTGGGTTTATGTATATGTTAAATAAAATCAACAAAAATGAATTAAAAAACATACAAAATAATAGATAAACATGAAAAAATGAGCAAAAAATGGACTAAAATGAACTTAAAAAGTATAAAATAAGCAACAAAATGAACAAAACAGCCAGTGATCAATAAAATGAACAAAAATGAATAATAAAGCAACAAAATCATAAGTGACATGGACAAAACAAGCCACAAACTGAACAAAATTGAAGAAAAAAACAATAAGAGGCAACAAAATGAACAAAAACAAGTTAAATAATAAACAAAGTGAATAAAAATGAACAAAATGAATAAAATACTTGCAAAATAAGTGACCCATTTAAGGCTCAGAGGCTCCATAGTTACCGTGGAAACACTGTCATCTTCTCCAACATTGATTCACCAGTAAAACCCATGGAGTTGGATCAATGATGGTGGAGGGACACACAAATAATAAAAAAAAAGAAAAATAATAAATAATGTGGACAAAATAAACAAAAAAATGAACTTAAATGTAAATTAAAAAAGGACTAAAATCAACCACAAACTGAACAAAATTGTAGAATAAATAAAATAGGTTAGAAAATGCTATTTGATGGTTTGTTTTTGTTGCTCATTGATTTAATTGCACATAGTTTTGTTTAATTGTAGACACAGTGTCAGTTCATTAGTATATTTTTGTAAACGTGGGTGTAAACCAGACCAGCTGATGACGTTCAGAACCTTCAGGACGATGGCGTCAGCGCACACAAACACCTGACCTGTGTTTGTTCAGAGAAGGTCCAGACGTCTGTCCGTTCACACATGCAGCAAATTAGAAAGAGCTGAGTAAATGTGGACAGGGTCTGTGGGGGGGCGGGGTCTGCGGAGGGCCGGGTGAGCGTGGGCCGGCTTCAGGACCCAGAACAGTCTCTACTTGTTTTATGGCCTCATGACGAACACCTGCACCGGCCGAGGAGGAGGTGGAGGGCAGACAAAAGGCTTCATCTGACAGAGAGAGAGAGAGAGTGTGGGAACGAACGAGTGTGTGGGGGCGGAGCTCAGGTTACACTGTCGGCACGGCAACGCATACCCAGCTCGCACGCACGCATCGCAGCAGATCCACCGAAGAAGAACCAGTACAGCACACAGGTCTAAAAAGAACAGAAGAAGAAGAAAGGACACCAATACTACAGCTAATGTTAGCATGATACTGTACACCAGTACTACAGCTAACATTAGCATGATACTGTAAACCAATACTACAGCTAATGTTAGCATGATACTGTACACCAATACTACAGCTAATGTTAGCATGATACTGTAAACCAATACTGCAGCTAATGTTAGCATGATACTGTACACCAATACTACAGCTAATGTTAGCATGATACTGTACAGCAGTACTACAGCTAATGTTAGCATGATACCGTACACCAGTACTACAGCTAATGTTAGCATGATACCGTACACCGATACTACAGCTAATGTTAGCATGATACCGTACACCGATACTACAGCTAATGTTAGCATGATACCGTACACCGATACTACAGCTAATGTTTGCATGATACCACACAAATACACCAATACTATAGCTAATGTTAGCATGATACCACACCAATACTACAGCTAATGTTAGCATGATACCACACCAATACTACAGCTAATGTTAGCACGATACCACACAAATTACACAAATACTACAGCTAATGTTAATATGATACCACACAAATACTACAGTTAATGTTAGCATGATACCATACAAATACTACAGCTAATATTAGCATGATACCATACAAATACTACAGCTAATGTACACAAAAATTAAGAGCTAATCTTAAAAAACACAAAAAAATGTAGTAACTAGTCATAAAAATACACAAGCTAACACAGCAGCCAAAGCTAATGCTAATAATATACAAACACTGTAACGCTAACGTCAGACAACAAGTTAAAATAATGGAACATGTGTGAAACAGGTGGTTTTTTATTGTGATTCACATCAGAAAATAAACTTAAATATTGAGAAGTTCAACTGCCCAAAACAAACAGAGTTTAAGTTTCAATAAAACAGCGACTAAAAACCAAACCCTTCTCGAACTGGTGTCTCATTAACCTTCACCGTCCCAAATACACACAGGTTTATTTGACCAGTTTGTTTTGTACAGTGTGTGTGTGTGTGTGTGTGTGTGTGTGTGTGTGTGTGTCTGTCAGAGCCTATAACTTCAGCCATTACGTTAACAGAGAACAGAACCTGCTGCTTCACATTTCACATTATTACTATTAAGAGAAACTGTGGTCTGGTCTGCACGCATGCATGCACGCACACACACACACACACACACAAACCCCCTGAAACGCACAACGGAACAAAACGTTCATTCACAGCAGCTCATGAACACATGCAAATCTGGAAAAAACCATCGTGGAAAAGTGTGTTTTCTTCTACTTCTTTCTAAATCTGAGGCAGACGTTGAGTTGAATGTGACCTTTGACCTGAAAAACGGACACGACTGGGTTTATTTAGTCAACGGACATGACATGAAGCACATGCAGCGACACAAACGTCCTTATTCACGACTTTTACATCAGTAATAAATCAAATTAATCCATGTCAGTATCAGTTACATCCCATAATAGTACAAAACCAAGAACTTCTGCACATTTATGAACTTAACAGTCAGATACATCATCTGATCAATGCTGTAGTGATGTCAACGTTTTTTTTGTTTTGTTTTGTTTTTTACAGTAAAACAAAGAGAACATATTGCAGTTGTGATTCTTTCCAGGTTATTCTGATGGTGTTTGGTTCTGGTTCTGGTCTACTTCATACTGAACTGGTCTGTATTAGGGCTGTTAGAAAAAATCGGTTCTGCGATATATTGTGATATTTCATGTCATGATACTGTATTGTTATTAAAAAGTACTGAATGGATATTTTTAGGTATTTATTCAAATGCAGATATGGCAGAGATTCTTTTTTTTTTTTTTTGGTTTTCTTTTTTATTTATATCTTATTTATCATTATTTATCCCTGTTTTATTAAATAATGGTTATTTGAATCATCCTAAAAGCACTTTTTACTGTTTGAGAGGCAGATGGTAGTTCCTGTGGAAATAGGAGAATTAGAAAGATTTTGTGATATAGTATTAAATCCTGTTCTGATCCAATAAAAATGTGTTTCGTATTTGTGTAGATTTCTGGTGTAGTTCAATTCTTCCAGGAAATAATCTTAAAAAAAATAGAAACAAACAAAAAAATTGCCTTTTTAACAGTATCATGATCTATCATGATATATCGTCATATATTGTGATTAGGGATGTAAACAATTAATTGACTATCAATTAATTGTCAGTAAGAATTTGCTCAGTTAAATGATTAATTGTCGGTTTATTGCCCTTTTCCACATCCTGTCCGAGGGCTGCCGGTTTGTCCGCACTGCGCTGCGGCTGGGATAGCCGCTCATCGAACCTGATCATGGTGTTGATGAGTTAGAATCGCTTTGGGGACAAACACAGACCAGCCTGTATGGACACGCGTGTGTTTCGGTTGGGTGTGTGTGTGTGTGTGTGTATATATATATATATGTATATTGTTTTGGTTGGTAACTGCGCGCATGCGCCTGTTTCCGTCCTACTCATAATACTATGGGGGTAGGGATGGATGCAGTCCATGCCCCCCCCCCCCCCCCCCCCCCCCCCCCCGCAGAAGTGAAAGTGAAACTTTACGCTCATTCATCTTTCCTCTCCCTCCTGAAGCTTCACAAACTTTCATTTGGGGGGCGGGGCAGGACGTTTTTCCTGGACTGTTATATATTATACATATGTAGAATAAGTCTAATGTGACGGTGAGGATTGTTTGTATGAAATGTTTGGTGTGGCGCAGCGACACGGCAAAACCTATACCAGTGGACTCGCTGGTTCTGCTCCATAAATGTCATTGCCTGTACTCTATCCAATGGTTCATTAAATCAATCATTAAGGAATATGACATGCTTTTTTCATGACGTATAGAAACAATATTTAGTTTTTATTCTTGTAAACCTGATCGAAAGAGAAATTCAGATTCTCAGAAAAATTGCCACTCATCAGTTAATCATTAATCGATCGATAAGGTCAATCAACTAATGATTATTGGATTAATCGATAATTTGCATCCCTAGTTGGGATATATCGTATGGTGATCCTATTATTGTGATTTGTATCGTATTGTCAGATTCTCGCTGATACACAGTCCTAGTCTGTATGTGGAAACTGAACTGCAATGACTTTAACGTCCTCCATTGTTCAATTCTTCTGCATAATTTTTGTATTTTACAAATTCCCCCCGTGGACCGGACCAGACTGGACCGGACCAGACTGGACCGGACCAGACTGGACCGGTGGTGGTCCGGGGTCCGTATGTTTGACACCAGTAGTTTATGATGTAAATGAAGTGGACTGGGATGGTGGAGTGGGTTTGAGTCTGCAGTGGACTGTTGTCATCTGGAACGAGTGAAAACACACACACACACACACACACACAGGCAGCTTTAATGTGTTTGGAGGCTGCAGTTCTCCTTCCTTCGTGCCCAGACATGTATTATGTGGTTTTCAAAGGGGAAGCCTTCACTTTTGTGTGTAAGTGTGTGTGTGTAAGTGTGTGTGGGTGTTTTCTCCACATCAATGCAGTTACAGAGCATGCTCAGAGACTCACAATATCACACACACACACACACACACACACACACACACACACACACACACACACTGGCCCAGGCCTGTTCTTAGTCAGTGTCGCTCTGACATCTGGACTCAAACCTCAGATTTCCCATAATGCACCTCACATGGACAGGACCTGTCATACTAATAATTCCACTTGATGACATCATCGACTTGGCTGACGCTGATATTCAGAGTTTTCCTCTAACATTAGTTTGTATTCTTCTAAACATCATCTGTAAATGTTATTCATATTGGTCTGTTGAACAGCTGTTGGATGTTCATGTATGAACCTGTGAATGTGTCGTAGTTTAACAGGATTTGTCCTGATTCTGAATAGGGCTGTTCGAAAATATCGGTTCTGCAATATATCACAATATTTCATTTCATGATACTGTGTCGATATTAAAAACTACTGTATCAATATTTTTAGGTGTTTATCCAAATGCAGGTATGGCAGAGGTTCATTTTGGTTTTTTGGTTTTCTGTATTGTTTATTTATTTATTTTATATTCATTTATTTATTGCTTATTTCATATTTCTTATTATGTAACAATGTTTTATTAAATAATGGCTATTTGAAGCATCCTGAAAGCACTTTTTACAGTCTGAGAGTCAGATGGTACTTCCTTTGTTGGGACAAAAATCCTGTTCTGATGTTAGTTATGAACTAATAGAATATGAACATTTGAACAAGATCTGAAACTGTAATGTCTGTGAAACAGAATTTCAGTTTGAACACAGGAACATTTTGTGATAGAACATTAGATCCTGTTGGGATCAAATAAAAATGTGTTTAGTATTTGTGCAGATTTCTGCTGTAATTCAGTTCTTCCAGGAAAAAATCATTATTAAAAAAAGAAACAAACAAAAATTTGCCTGTTTAACAGTATCATGATATATCGCGATATATTGTATTGTGATCCTAGTATTGTGATTTGTATCGTGTTGCCAGATTCTTGCCGATACACAGCTCTAATTCTGATCAGATGGGTTCATCTCCAGAGGATCTTTGGTCTTTGGTCTGTCTGTCTGTCTGTCTGTCTGTCTGTCTGTCTGTCTGTCTGTCTGTCTGTCTGTCTGTCTGTCTGTCTCTCTATCTATCTATCTATCTATCTATCTATCTATCTATCTATCTATCTATCTATCTATCTATCTATCTATCTATCTATCTATCTATCTATCTATCTATCTATCTATCTATCTATCTATCTATCTATCTATCTATCTATCTATCTATCTCTTCTTGTTGTGCATTTTAACATATTTTCACATACTTTAGTGTAGTTTTGCATACTTCTTGTATATTTTAGTGTATTTTGAATAGAAAATGGCTGGGTCACGATTTAAAAAAAAATCATGCAAAACTGAACAACTTTTGAATTCTATTCAATTCAGTTCAATTTTATTTGTATAGCCCAATATCACAACAAGGTTATCTCAAAGGGCTTTACAGAGTCAGTTGGATGTGTTGAATTCTGACCTTAAACAAACTGTACAAAATAATCTGAGCTTTAATAACAGGAAGTGTTAAGTGTGTATAATCTGTTCACCTGCACACCACAGGTTAAACACACATACATTTAATTATTACCTCCACCATAATGTTTTCATCAGGGTTTGTTTGTTTGTTTGTTAGCAGGATACCTTAAAAAGTTATGGACGGATTTGGACAGAAATTTCAGGAAATGTTGATACTGACACAAGGAACAAATGATTAAATTTTGGTGGTGATTTGGGGGGGGGGGTGATCTGCCTTGGTGGAGGTCTGTGTTCTCCAAGTGCTTTTCTAGTTATTTATGGGACTTTTTCAAACTTTGCTTCAGATGCTGTCGACATTTTCTGGAAGCAAATAAATCCGAGCCATGAACAGCGTAACCCAGCAGACCTGATCACATGACAGGAAGTCAAACACGACGGACACGCCCATTATCAGTGGGTTAAAACGTTAAAATAGAGAGTATGCACATCCGTCACTTCCCCCCTAGGCCACGCCCCTCTCAGTCAGACTGAGTGGCAAAAACAAACCGGCTCAACATGGCGGAGTATAGCAGTAACTACAGCCAGACCGGGAAAAATCTGGAATATAAAATGAAATTAAAGACAGCTGGACTGGACATGGATCCATCCAAGCTACCAAACAACCAGTGTTCTACCAACACTGATCTGGGACAGAAATCACCTATCCTGACATTTACATGAACCTGAGTTCAACGGCGGGAAAATCCCCAATGCAAAGGCTGAAAGCATCCAACAGACCCAGAGTTGTGTCCATCCTGGTCCTGGTTCATTAGAGGATTCCAGCTGGTGAGTGCTTTCATTCAACATACTATTGTTTTGGAGGTTTTGTGTCAGTGCAGACGGAGTTTGTTGGCGGTGATTTGGGCGGTAAAGGCCCAGCAGTAGTGCTCACAGTTCACTACTGATTTACTGGAGTTGAACCCTTAGTACTGACCCAAGTGAGTGGATGATCTACTGGTACTGTGGAGATTTAAGGAGAGTTCACATCAAATACTGGATCCAACACAGATCCAACAGCTGTGTGCTAGAGGAGCCCCTGATCTGGAAAACTAGGTTAGCCTCAGTTTAAGCTAGTTTACAAATCATGTGGAGCACAAGGTTCACAATCACACAACTGAAGACACAAACGTTTCAGTTCTGAAATCTAGAACTAAATGACAGATGCTAACATTAAGAGCTTTACTAAGAAGGAACGTTAGCCAAAACCAGATGGAATTTAAGAGATGATTCTACACCAGAACACAGCAGAAATGAACGTTACCTGACACGAATCCAGGTTTCGTTGCCTGGATTCCAGTTCTTTCTCTGAATTGCAGCGATCCATCTGCTTCTTCTGTCTTTGGCTTTAGGTCGCCGCTAAAACGAGAGCTCCCAGTGCTTTTTAAACCTATTTGTGCGATCAATGGCACAACAGCTCTGCCCCATTTTTTAGATTGTTCTAAAGTTTTCGCAGTATTGAAGCCAAAGCCGCTACTCATCTCCCTCTGTCTGACACTCAGTGGGCGGAACCGCGGTGACTTCCGCTAGCGCAGACATCACGTGCAGACCCTCTATAATAAAATAATATAAAATAATAATGCAGTGGCGTTCCACTGCAGCGAAACACACAGAAGTCAAACTACTGTGGACATTCTGACCCGTTTACTGGGATTACTGGTGTGACTGGGGGGTGTTGGTGTGTGTTGGTGTGCGTATGTGTTTTTTGGTGTTTGTGTGTGTGTGTGTGTGTGTGTGTGTTGGCCGTTCCTCCACACATCACAGTTTTAACCCTAAACTCCACAAACCTCCGTCCTGGGGATTATTTTTATTTCAGACTCATTGTTCTCAGTGTGGATGTGTTAAAAATAACCACAGCCCAGTGAAGGAACAGCAGGCTCACCGAGGACGCTAACACATGCTAGCACACACACACACACACACACACACACACACACACACACGTGTAGTATGTAAAGTGTGAATTAATTGGATTGCTGCTGTTTTCAGCCACACTTTGTGAGTCTCCTCCGTGTGAGCATGTGCAGTTTGGGTTTGGAACTAAACAAACCCTCCTGATGTAAACAAACTGGAGCAAATTAGCGCTAAAACTGTTTACCTGTTTCTTTAACGAGCAGCGTCGTCACCACACTGAGTCTGTGCAGACGGACTGAACACGGCGACTGTGGGAGTGGGTTCGACACCGTCTGAGTTTTATGAACACCCATGGGGGGGTGGGGGTGGGGGGGCAGGAGGAGGAAGTCCAGGGAATACACCCGCACACAGATACAGACACACATAACAACCAACACACCTGCACACATACACACAGATGCACACAACACACACACACACACATAACAACCAATGCACCCACCCAGAGACACACACAACACACACACATAACAAACAAAACACACACACACACAATACATGCAGAACAACCAAAACACCCACCCAGAAACACACACATACACACAAACACACACACAACACACACATAACAACCAAAACATACAACAGAACCAATAGACCCACCCCAAAACACACACACAACCCACAAAACACACACAAAACCCCCACTCTGTAACACACAAATACACACACACACACACGCACAACACACACAAAACAAACAAAACATTCACCCCAAAATACACAACACACACACACAACGCACACACAACAATCAAAACATTCACCCCAAAACCCACCCCAAAATACACAGCACAACACACACAACTCACACAAAATACACAACACACAAAACAAACCCCGAAACAAACCCCAACACACACAAATACACACACACAACACACACAAAACGACCAAAACATTCACCCCAAAACACGCAAAACAAAACAAACCCCAAAACAAACACTAACACACACACAAAACATACAAAACACCAATAACACACTGAATACACAAATCCAATTGTATTTCTATAAAACCACATCGAAAACCAGAAGTTATTGAATCTGAGGACACGTTCCATTTAGAACTGGACTAAACTGGACTAAACTGGAATGAACTGGACTAAACTGGAATAAAGCAACGCACTGACACCAACAGAATCCAACAGGAGTACAGACCCACCCACAGGGGGTTTGGGGCCGATACCGATATTGGGGACTAAAAAAAAATCTGATGTATGAAATCTATCTATCTATCTATCTATCTATCTATCTATCTATCTATCTATCTATCTATCTATCTATCTATCTATCTATCTATCTATCTATCTATCTATCTATCTATCTGTCTATCTGTCTATCTTTTAGATAATGGAGGACAGGTGCATTAACAGATCCATCTGAGTTTATGTCACAGATAATGTTTAACCCTTTAAACTTCTGTGTAATAGTCTGATATTAGACCAGTATGGGACCAGTATGGGACCAGTATGGGACCAGTATGGGACCAGTATGGGACCAGTATGGGACCAGTCTGGAAATAATTCCACATAACTGACGCTATTTTTGTTTCTGGAACCAAGTCTTTGTTTATGATGATTTTCTCTTGTTCGTGGCTCATTTTTCAATGTTGTTACCAGTGACTCACTCCATGTGCAGGGGGCGTGGTCTGCTTCAGCAAACTGATTAAGAAGGGTTGTGATTGGTGGATGGCTGTGCGCAGTGTGTTTCAGGTACCCAGGAGGAACTTAGATGACAACATGTTGAGTTCATTTACCTCCTACATCAGGACCTGTGATGGGACTATTGCGCACATGAACATCGCGATACTGATGCTCAAACGATATATGGTGCAGCTCTAATAATGACCGATGGTGATGAAAAGGTGACACAACTAAAGCAGGGTTTATGGATTATCCTATTTCCCAGGTGCATGTAAACGTCTCACCTCGGATTATTATTATTATTATTATTATTATTATTATTATCTGATATTTATGGTTAAATGTGAATGGACTCAGTGTTTGGATCCTTGTCTTGGAATCCAAAGACTCCAGGACGTGAAGGGTCCCTGAACGCACCGTTGGACGGACATGAACACACTCCTGTTCTGATGAACGGCCGTATGGAGGCGTTGATGCTGGCGGCGCTGACGGTGTGTTTTGTGTTTGCGTGCGTCCTCAGCCTTTTACACCCATGCAGACACGCTAACTCGTTAGCGGCTTCTCACTCCTCGTTTCCAGAAAAGGAGGTGCCACCCAGGTGACATCCCACCATGCACCTCTCCCCAGTCGCCGTTGGCAACGGCGTCGTCAGGGGAGACGGCGGAGAGGGACCACGTTTTATCGATAAATGGCGAAATAATCAGCGTTGAAACGTGAGTGACATGACAAATATGGTCACGTAAAGATACAAATATATTTATATGAAAGGAATCAAATGTTCAGAGAAACAAGAAAATAATAAAATTAACAAGTGGATTAATGTCATAATTAGAAACAAATGAAGAAAAAAAAGGACGAATATGACCCTACATCATCATCATCATAATAATAATAATAATAATAATAATAATAATAATAATAATAATAATGCGTATTAAATCTGAAAATTTTAAAGGGCTGAAAATAAAAAAGCTGTTGTGTTTTTAGATCCATTTAATGAATCAAAACAGAATAAAAGTGACAAATGTTTCCTGTTTGTGTAAATGTTTGAGTCCAGAGGAAACAGGAACAGAAACGTCCCAGTTAAAGGTTTTAAACACCAGAAGTGAAACTGTGCACTGACGTTAAACACATTTAATAAAAGACATTCACCTCATTTACGCACATTTGAATATACTTTTACACAGTGTGTGTTTCACTGAGGCCATTTTTACTGGATTTGTGTCTATTTTAATGGTTTTGTTGTATGGTTAAGTGTATTTTTGGTGCATTTAAGTGTAGTTTTACATAGTTTATGTATAATTTAGGGCATTTTTAGTGTATTTTGTCTATTTTATTGTACTTTTGCGTCAATTTGTATATTTTGCTGCATTTTAGTGTATATTTTGTGTATTTTAGTGTAGTTGTTGTCTATGTTCGTGCATTTTAGTATATTTTTGGTGTATTTGATCCTAGTTTTATCTAGTTTGTGTTTAATTTTAGCACATTTTTCGTGTATTTATGTTTATTTTAGTGTACTTTTGCATAGTTTTTGTAGTTGTAGTTTCGTAGTTTGTATTTAACTTTGGGCATTTTAGTGTATTTTTGGCACTATATTTATGTTTATGTTAGTGTACTTTTGCATAGTTTTTGTATATATTAGTGCCTTTTAATATATTTCTTTGTGTATTTTAGTGTAGTTTTGGATAGTTTGCTTTTCATTTTGGACATTTTAGTGTATATTTTGTGTGTTTTAGTGTATTTGTTGTATGTTAGTGCATTTCAGTATATTTTTGGTGTATTTGATCCTAGTTTTACCTAGTTTGTGTTAAATTTAGAGCATTTTTAGTGTATTTATGTCAGTGTACTTTTGCATAGTTTTTGTATATATTAGTGCCTTTTAACATATTTCTTTGCATATTTTGGTGTAGTTTTGCATAGTTTGAATTTAATTTGGGGCATTTTAATGTATTTTTGGTGTATTTTAGTGTATTCTTTTGTGTATTTTTGTATATGTTGGTGTGTAATAACCATGACACCTGTTTGACTGTCATTTCTGTGAACATAAGGTCTGAAATTTGACCAGAAGACGCTGATGAAAAGGTTTTAAAAAAGTCATGAATGTTGCTTCATCAAACCTGCCGATCCATAAAACTAATCAACCTGATCAAAAACATCTTCATCTGTTCATTCATGAGTTATTTTACATAAACCCACTCCCTGTGTTCTTTGTGGGAACAGGAAAATGCTAAATAAAAGCTGCAGTCGTTGGTTCTGATTCAGTATTTGGTGGTTTTGAGTGGGTCAGGTGTCGTAGATGTGGACCCTGCTGACCCTGCTGGCCCTGGTGGTCCTGCTGGTCCTGCTGGTCCTGCTGGTCTTGCTGGTCTGGCCTCTATCACTGGTGTGTGTAAACGCTGCTGCTGCTGTTGTTTCTGGTCTATTCTCGGTGCTTTCGGACCAGAGCTGATGGAATTCACCTGAGCCTCGCTCTCACTTCCCCATCAGCGCCACAAACCCACGACGCTACACAACTAATGCACACCACACTTCCTGTACAGGTGCGTGTGTGTGTGTGGTGGTGGTGGGGTGCTATTTTTAATCCCATCCCAACCGCAAAGATACATGACGCCCAAATGCATCACGTCAGCCTGTTGTAGTGTCTGCAGCAGCAGATTCAGATCCTGGACCAGACTGTAGACCAGCTTCAGATCCTGGACCAGACTGTAGACCAGCTTCAGATCCTGGACCAGACTGTGGACCAGCTTCAGATCCTCCTGGACCAGACTGTGGACCAGCTTCAGATCCTCCTGGACCAGACTGTGGACCAGCTTCAGTCTGAGCTCAAACCCACAGAAAAACTGTCAAAGTTGGACTCAGTTCGATCCAATGCGTTCCACGGTTTTAGATCAGGAGTGTCCAAAATACAGCGATCAGATTTATTGTAAAACCAACTGGAAATGTTTATAATGAAACCTGCACAGATTCACAATAATATTGACGCTGTTCTCCTGGTTCTGTTTCAGACCCGTGGATCAGGTTAACTCTGTCCTTGTTCTGTTTCAGAACCGTGGATCAGGTTAACTCTGTCCTTGTTCTGTTTCAGACCCGTGGATCAGGTTAACTCTGTCCTGGTTCTGTTTCAGACCCGTGGATCAGGTTAACTCTGTCCTGGTTCTGTTTCAGACCCGTGGATCAGGGTTAACTCTGTCCTCCTGGTTCTGGTTCAGAACCGTGGATCCAGACCGGTTCAAACCCTGGACTCGTCTGTAAACCAGATCCAAACAGTCCAGGTTTTGACTGAATGCAGTCGTTGAGTTCCTCTTCCTTCATCACATTCTGAAGCGTGTGATGAGTTGTTTTGGCGTGAACCTGTGCGTTTCTGCAGCGATGTCAGTGGGAGGGGGCGTGCCTGTGGGACGGCGGCTGATAGGAGCCGACGCCCTCGGGCTCGGCGCTCAGTCATGTTTACACTTGACGACAGGACGCCGTGAAAGAGCGAGGAGAGGCGGGAAGATAAAAGAGAAGAAGAAAGAAAGTAAAGGGGTGGGGGGGCAGGGGGTGGGGGGTGGAGGAGGACAGGTTGTTTTTAGTGTTAATTCCATCAGATAAAGGCGTGAACAGACAACGTGTGAACCATCGACGACACGCCTCAGCCTCGTCTACTGCAGGAGAACGAGCTGGTCCAGGTAGTCCTGGTCCAGGTAGTCCTGGTCCAGTAGTTCTGGTCCAGTGGTCCTGGTCCAGTGGTCCTGGTCCAGTAGTCCTAGTCCACGGACCTCAAACCCTCTGGTTCTGGTCCAGTATACCAGGTCATAGTGTAGCCCTGTCTGGACTGATGGCTTAGACCAGATTTACTTTATTATACTGGTCTGACCCACTTCAGACCAGTGGTTCTGAACTGGTCCAGGTTCAGGACCCACTGTCACCCCTCAAATCCATGACCCAAACTGAATACAGTTCAACTGAATATTCCAGTCTGAAAACACAGACCAGTTTAATGATAAACCAAACTGACCAGCAGGGGGCGACCACACAGATGGAAATATGACCTTTAACACGAAATGAGGTCCATTTGAACCCAAACTAAACTGTGAACTCAGTTAAATTCAAAGTTCATTCAGTCACTTATTGAATTAAACGGAGGTTTTAGTCCAGCGGAGGAAAAACCAGATCTGATGGACCTGGTGTCAGACCTGAGTTTAAACATCAGATGAATAAAACAGTTTAATGTCTGCTGTTAATGATCAGTACAGCACATTACCACCCCCTACTGTTGGGGAGTGGGAATGGGCGGGGCTTAGCTCCATAAAAAACAACTGGTTCCAGGCAAAACGAGCCCCGCCCCTCACATGTATTGTATGTTATTTTGTCATGGATCCAGCTGATGTCATCATGTCTATGGGCTCTATTATATATGTGACAAGTTTGAAGGAAATCGAAACAAAAGTTATGTTTTTTTTTTTCTCCCATTAAAAGTAAATGGGAGAAGACCTACTTTTCCCAAAATCTATCCACGTTTATTCTGGGTCACTGGTAATCTAAAGAAATCTAAAGAAGCAAAAGTGGGAAAATGATTCAGATCCAGTAAGAGATGGAAATGGTTTCAGAATATCAAGTATCTAAAGTCAGATAAGGGCTTTTCAAAGGGTTTTAGTGTCAGTATAGAACAGGACTCATGTGGGTCAGAACCAGTCCAATGAAAACACAATAACCTATAAACAACTGGTTCCAGGCACAACAAGCCCCGCCCCTCACATGTATTGTAGTTTATGTTGTCATGGATCCAGCTGATGTCATCATGTCTATGCGTGCGCTGATGTCATATCCACCGCCTCTATATATGTGACAAGTCTGAAGGAAATTGAAACAAAATTGATGTTTTTATAGATGTGAAAACCCTCTGGTGGGTTGGACCCTCTCCGGGGGGTTGGACCCTCTGGGGGGCTGGTTTTGGTCCGTGGACCGTATGTTGGACAGTTGTATCATGTGAAAATGTGTTGCTCTAAAGTGTGTTCTGTCAGTGGAACCTGTAGTGTTCTGGTGTTTTTATCCACTTCCTGCTGGTTCAGGTTAAAAACAGCAGAAGAAGACGAGGCTGTTTCTTATTTTCGATGCTAATTAAAAGCAGATGTCAAGGTACAATTCTCTGAGCTTGTTTAACGCTGCACAACTGTTTCCCCATTTACTTTCCCTGCACTTGTTGAGAGACCGTTTCCTCCAGCCCAGTGGACCCCCCCCCCCCCCCCCCCCCCCCCCATCCACCGTCAGATTAAGCCGTGCTGGTCCCTGTGCTTGCATTAGCTCTAAGCTGGCAGGTGTCTGTGAGATAGAGTTTAGAACGCCAACAAACACAGGAAACGCTCCACAGAGACAAAGACGACACAATTGAAACGTCAAACACAAATCTACCCACAAGTCACCGGGAAAACTGACAGTCTCACTGCTTCACCGTCCACATGTCCACAGTCATGTAATGTCCACGCCCTGATGTGACATCATTTCATACTGCATTCCTATTGGTTGGACGTAGGTCACAGCAGCGGTCAATAGGGCTGGGTACAAAAATTGATTTGATCGATTTTGGATCGATTTCTTTTTAATTTTACGTAATCGATTAATGGTGGATGAGATCGATTTTTCAGAGCAGGACCGCGAGTAAATGACCCGGAAACCGCCGACATGGAAGCGTGGCCAGCTCCGTCTCGTAAGCCCCTCACGGAGTCTTTGTTGTGCTCGTGACGGTTCTGCTGCGGGAGGAACGTGGAGGAAGGGTGGGGCAAACCCCTCAGTGGGAGGTCCTTCCAGCCTTAAACTGGAACCCGCAGTGCGGAGGAACTGACCGGTGGAGGCGGGTCGTTCTAGAAATAATAACTTGGATGACCTGTGGATGAGGGCGGAGTTAGAGGAATAGTAAAGCAGAAATCACAAAGCTCCGCCCACCCTCCCCCTCCTGTGAGTTTCTTGTACCAGGGGCCCAACATGAGTCTGTTTCAGGGGGGTCAAACTGGTGTCAGTGCCCCAGGGTGACAGTAATGAGCCTTAAGGCTGGAAGCAGCAGGTATAAAACAGAATAAAGATGAAGAAGAAGTCTGTTCTGATCCACTGGAGAAACATGGACATGTTTGTGTTCATTATTTCAGAGCAGATTCATCTGTTTACTGATGAAATGTCAGATTTATTTCCTTTCTAATATCAATATTGATTCTGTGTTGCATGGCTGCAGTAGTCTAATGCCGCATTTCCACTACGTGGTACCGACTTGACTTGACTCGGCCTTTTTGCGTTTCCATTACAAAAAAGAGCCTGTAATCTGGTACCCGGTACTAGTTTTTTGGTATCAACTTCACTGAGGTTCCAGGACCGGGGACCAGATACTAAAAGGTGACGTGTAAACACTGCAGACCACTGATTGGTCAGAGTCGTCTCTGTGCCCCGCCCTTTTACAATAAACAGATGCAGAAGTTGACAATAAATCTGTCGGTAGGTGAATCCACATGAGGACAGTCTGTAAAACTACACCATGGTTTGTCCAGGAGGTTCAGGTGGAAAAATTCAACATGAGTTTGACGAGACAACACGCAACGAGTGAGTTTATCAGCAACTCTGAGCAGACGACACGGAAGTAACGTGTCGCATCACTATGACGACCAGGCACTGTAAAGCCTGTAGTATCCTGTAATGGAAACGGTCTGGAATAGGACCTGGTACCAGAGTCGAGTTGAGCCGAGCTGGTTCCATGTTGTGGAAATGCAGCAAAATAATCAAGTTACAACTCAAAATTGTACTTTGGTATCACTAAATGAATCTGAATCAGTCAATTAAAACTGAATTGAATCAAATCGCAATTAATTGATTCAGAACCTTATGAATCAAAATCAAATTGATGAAGGAAATTGTCCATGATACCCAACACTAGCGCTCACACTGGAGATGATCGCCCAAAATTTATGACAGCGTCAGAATTTTATCGCAGACTGTCTTTGGTCGCAAGATCATGATGACGGCCGTCCTTGAAGCTGTCAGGGTTCGTCGTAGGACCGTCGATTTAAGGCCAAGAACAAAGATATTGCTACAATTGCTGTCTTTCATCTGAGACGGCCGAAAATCACACAGTGTGTGGGAGCCTTTACAGCAGTTATTGACATTTAACCATAGAATTAGTGGATCAGCAGGAATTAAACAGTAGATGGTTTTGGGTTTTTGAGGGTTAAAGACTAAACGCAGGTCGTAGATGTTAGAAAAATTAGATGAAACGAGCAAATATACTTAAAAAATGAGCTGAGTTCATAGTTTCATTAGTATTTAATCACTTTTATACAACATTTCAAGTCTTGTTTGTGAATTATTTACTTGTGTTGCAAACATTTTCTACTTTTTATCCTCATTTTTCCTTACAATGTTCCGTTTATTTGGCCTAAACGTGAATAAAACGTGACCATGAAAGGTGAAAAAACATCTTTTACACCAATTATTGACATTTATCGATAGAATCAGTGGATCAGCAGGAATGAAACAGTAGATGGTTTTGACTAAATGCAGGTCATGGATGTTAGAAAAATGAGATGAAACGAGCAAATATACTTAAAAAATGTGCAGAGTTCATAGTTTCATTAGTATTTAAACACTTTTATACAACATTTCAAGTCTTGTTCGTGAATTATTTCCTCGTTTTACAAATATTTTCTACTTTTTATCCCCATTTTTCCTTAAAATGTTTCATTTATTTGGTCTAAACAGGTTTTTTATGTTCTGTTGTGAATAAAGCATGTGACCATGAAAGGTGAAAAAGTGTCTTTTACACCAATTATTGACATGTATCGACAGAATCAGTGGATCAGCAGGTATTAAACAGTAGATGGTTTGGGGTTTTTGACGGGTAAAGACTAAACACAGGTTGTGGATGTTAGAAAAAGGAGATGAAATGAGAAAATACACTTAAAAATGAGCAGAGTTCATAGTTCCATTAGTATTTCAGCACTTTTATACATCATTTCAAGTGTTTTTCTCAATTATTTCCTCATTTTACAAACATTTTGTACTTTTTATCACAATTTTTGTCTTAAAATGGTCCATTTATGTTTTCTATGTTTTGTTGTGAATAAAACATGTGACCTCGAAAGGTGAAAAACCGTCTTTTACACCAATTATTGACGTGTATCGATAGAATCAGTGGATCAGCAGAAATTAAACAGTCGATGGTTTTGGGTTTTTGAAGGTTAACTTCTACCTGAACAGTTCAGTCTACTGCTGGTGTTTTCCTGTGGTTCCTCCTTGTCGTCGTATTTGTCATATTTGAGCTTGACCATGCTCTGTATTCGATCACCCCCCCCTCTCCCCCAGCTCCACCTCTGACCTCCAGCAGAATCCAGCCGTTGTTTCAGTTTCATCTGCTGTTCATCTGCTCTTCTGTCCTCCACAGTCCACTCTCTGTTCAATTAGGAACTCCTCAATAAAAGCCCCTTTCGTTTCCTTTTCTTTTTTTTTTTTTTTAATATTCTGCTTACATCTAGTTTCCAGCAGCCTTTGGCTCGGCGCCTTCATCTGCATTGTTCTCACTTTGGACTTTCAGAAAAGTTTCGCTAACTCTGCTGCTTTTGAGCTTCCGACCGGTTTGCACACAGATTTTTTTTTTTTTTTTTTGTGCTTTTTGCTTTTGTTCCTCGTGTTGTGATGGTGCGTACAGATCTAAGCCACAGTTGGCTCAGCTTCACATGGCCCAGTGTGGAGACGGGGGGGGGTTCGTCAAAGGAATCCCCACCCCCACCCCCACCCCCACCCCCCCACCACAGAGACCCAACACAAAAAAAAAAACACACACTAAAAACAAAAAAGGAGCCGCTTTCTTATTATCAATATTAATCTGTCTTTTTGGAAAGGCATCTATGAGCTGAAAAAACAGCAGATATAAAAACACAACCAACCAACGGCGCTGATTGAAACGGCCATGTTTGAACTTGTTAATGTTTTTTCTCTGTGTATACATGAGCTATTCCGTCTCTTCATTTAGCGTGCCATTAGCTCTCCAAGCTGTTGTTTGTTTTCCTGCTTTAATGTGGTTTTTCTGAACAAAGAGGCAACAACAACAACAACAAAAAGCACTGAAAACTGAAGTATGTACAGTTTTATCTGTGTGTGTGTGTGTGTGTGTGTGTGTGTGTGTGTGTGCGTGCGTGGTCGTGGTGCGTTCGAGGGCACTGGCACTAAACGTACCCGGGTCCAGATGTTCTAATTATAGAAGCGCTCTGCTGCCTAATGACAGGAAACGCCGGCCTCTCTCTGAGCGTGTGCAGAAGTAAGTCGCTGACAGACACACTAACACACTGACTGGACGTGCGTAACACACAAACGTGAACGGATTCCCGTCATTAACCTCCTGAACCCTGATTTCCTCCTCCAATTTGCCCCGAAGTAGTTCTGCAGTTCGATTAAACCCTGAAAGGAATAACATTAGAACGGGACCAGATTTATTTAGTTATGTGGTTTTAGAAAAAAAAAAAAAGCATCAGAAATATGTAGGGGTGTAAGAAAAATATGGGTTCTGCAGAATATTGTGATATTTCATTTCACAATACTGTATCTGTTGTACGACTAAATGTTTACATTGTAAAAATCTAAATCTGACCAAGTGTATTTGTCTCATTTCTAGTCCAGATATCTGATCACACTGAAAATCAGACAGAATCCCCTACAGAGGAACTTTACACTGAGATATAAGAACTTATTTATAGACACCAGATCTGGAAAATCGGATTTACACTAATCTGAACAAGATCAGTTTCACTTGTTCCACTGGCAGATTTTTTTTTTGCTTAATTCAAGTTATTTTTAATTTTTTTGCTTAATTTAAGATTTTTTGTTGCTTAATTCAAGATTTTTTTGTGTACCTCAAGATTTATTTGGCTTAATTCAAGATTTTTTTGCTTAATTCAAGTTTTTTTTTTTTTTTTTTTGCTTAATTCAAGAATTTTTTTTTTAGGTTAATTCAACATTTTTTTCTTAATTCAACCAAAAAAATCTGCCAATGGAACAAGTGAAAATTATCTTGTTCAGATTTGTTGAAGTCAGATTTTCCAGATCTATTGTCTATAAATCAGTTCTTATATCTGACTGAAAAGTTCCTCTGTAGGCGAGGCAGGTTTATTTCTACAGCACATTTCACGTACAAGACAGTTCAAAGTGCTTTACGTAAAACATGATAAACATTACAGCAGGGACGCAATAGAAAGTATAAGTATAGGCATGAGAAAAACAAACAAACAAACAGACAAACAAAACAGATAAAACAGATAAAAACTTTAAGCTTAATAGAAACGGTGCAGATCTGAACTTCTGAATCTGAACTCTATTCAAATGCAGCTGAGAACAGGTGGGTCTGGAACCTGCATTTAAATAAACAGTGTTTCAGCTGATCTGAGGTTTTCTGGAAGTTTGTTCCGGACATGTGGAGCATAGAAGCTGAACACAGCTTCTATGTGTCTGGTTCTGAGTCTGGGAACTGACAACAGACCGGATCCAGATGACCTGAGGGGTCTGGGGGGTTCATATTGGGTCAGGAGGTCCTCAACCAGTCAGAGCTTTATAGACCAGCAACAGAACTGTACAGTCTGTCCTCTGACGGACAGGCAGCCAGTGGAAGGAGCTCAGAGTTGGACTAATGTGGTCCAGTGGAAGGAGCTCAGAGCTGGACTAATGTGGTCCAGTGGAAGGAGCTCAGAGTTGGACTAATGTGGTCCAGTGGAAGGAGCTCAGAGTTGGACTAATGTGGTCCAGTGGAAGGAGCTCAGAGTTGGACAAATGTGGTCCAGGGTCAGGAGCTCAGAGTTGGACTAATGTGGTCCAGTGGAAGGAGCTCAGAGTTGGACAAATGTGGTCCAGGGTCAGGAGCTCAGAGTTGGACTAATGTGGTCCAGTGGAAGGAGCTCAGAGTTGGACTAATGTGGTCCAGTGGAAGGAGCTCAGAGTTGGACTAATGTGGTCCAGGGTCAGGAGCTCAGAGTTGGACTAATGTGGTCCAGGGTCAGGAGCTCAGAGTTGGACTAATGTGGTCCAGGGTCAGGAGCTCAGAGTTGGACTAATGTGGTCCAGGGTCAGGAGCTCAGAGTTGGACTAATGTGGTCCAGTGGAAGGAGCTCAGAGTTGGACTAATGTGGTCCAGGGTCAGGAGCTCAGAGTTGGACTCATGTGGTCCAGTGGAAGGAGCTCAGAGTTGGACTAATGTGGTCCAGGGTCAGGAGCTCAGAGTTGGACTAATGTGGTCCAGTGGAAGGAGCTCAGAGTTGGACTCATGTGGTCCAGTGGAAGGAGCTCAGAGTTGGACTAATGTGGTCCAGGGTCAGGAGCTCAGAGTTGGACTCATGTGGTCCAGTGGAAGGAGCTCAGAGTTGGACTAATGTGGTCCAGGGTCAGGAGCTCAGAGTTGGACTCATGTGGTCCAGTGGAAGGAGCTCAGAGTTGGACTAATGTGGTCTAGGGTCAGGAGCTCAGAGTTGGACTCATGTGGTCCAGTGGAAGGAGCTCAGAGTTGGACTAATGTGGTCCAGGGTCAGGAGCTCAGAGCTGGACTAATGTGGTCCAGTGGAAGGAGCTCAGAGTTGGACTCATGTGGTCCAGGGTCAGGAGCTCAGAGTTGGACTAATGTGGTCCAGTGGAAGGAGCTCAGAGGTGGACTCATGTGGTCCAGGGTCAGGAGCTCAGAGTTGGACTCATGTGGTCCAGTGGAAGGAGCTCAGAGTTGGACTAATGTGGTCCAGTGGAAGGAGCTCAGAGTTGGACTCATGTGGTCCAGTGGAAGGAGCTCAGAGTTGGACTCATGTGGTCCAGTGGAAGGCGCTCAGAGTTGGACCAATGTGGTCCAGTGGAACGAGCTCAGAGTTGGACTCATGTGGTCCAGTGGAAGGAGGTCAGAGTTGGACTAATGTGGTCCAGTGGAAGGAGCTCAGAGTTGGACTCATGTGGTCCAGTGGAAGGAGCTCAGAGTTGGACTCATGTGGTCCAGGGTCAGGAGCTCAGAGTTGGACTCATGTGGTCCAGTGGAAGGAGCTCAGAGTTGGACTCATGTGGTCCAGGGTCAGGAGCTCAGAGTTGGACTCATGTGGTCCAGTGGAAGGAGCTCAGAGTTGGACTCATGTGGTCCAGTGGGAGGAGCTCAGAGTTGGACTCATGTGGTCCAGGGTCAGGAGCTCAGAGTTGGACTCATGTGGTCCAGTGGAAGGAGCTCAGAGTTGGACTCATGTGGTCCAGTGGAAGGAGCTCAGAGTTGGACTCATGTGGTCCAGGGTCAGGAGCTCAGATTTGGTCTCATGTGGTCCAGTGGAAGGAGCTCAGAGTTGGACTCATGTGGTCCAGGGTCAGGAGCTCAGAGTTGGACTCATGTGGTCCAGTGGAAGGAGCTCAGAGTTGGACTAATGTGGTCCAGGGTCAGGAGCTCAGAGTTGGACTCATGTGGTCCAGTGGAAGGAGCTCAGAGTTGGACTAATGTGGTCCAGTGGAAGGAGCTCACTGTACTTTTCTCTGATTGGTTCTTTCATCTGTCTGTTTTTTGTCGTGTTTTTGACTCTGCTCCATTCGTCAATTTTTCTTGAACATAAATTCTTGGTTTTCGTTTAACACCATCATTGATGACAGTGATTCTTGTCATCTTTTTCCCCCTCGTTTCCACGGTAACAAGATGTCAATCGATGTGGCATCTCCATCCTTGTCTCCAACTGTCCTCTGTACCAGAGCCCCGTAACCACGGAGACGGGAGATACTTTTCTGTGTTTGGTTCTTCTTTAAATAAAGCTGCCCATCTGTGGAGGTTTGCTCAAAAGCACTACGGAATCAAACCAGTCTGTCCAGTAACTTTTCCTTTCCTTTCTTTCCTTTTTTTTCCTTTTCCTTTTTTCCTTTCTTTTCTTTTCTTTTCTTTTCTTTTCTTTTCTTTTCTTTTCTTTTCCTTTCTTTTCTTTTTTCCTCTTCCCTTCTTTTCTTCTTTCCTTTCTTTTCCTTTTCTTCTCCTTTCTTTCCTTTCCCTTTCTTTCCTTTCCTTCTTTTTCTTTCCTTTCCTTTGCATTCCTTTCTTTTCCTTTCCTTATAGCTTTCATTTTTTATTTATTTTTTTTAAACATATACATTTAATACATCGATCCTAAACCTACTCAGTACATATTAATTTCTCAGTGTTTGATTTAACTCTTTCTTTCCGTTTTTTTTTTTTTTTTTTTTTTTTTTTGTGACGCCTCATGGTTTGATTTGGTTTGAGTCTGTCCTGAATTCCCACTCTTTTTACAGTCTTTAAACGTATCACAGATGCATTCTGGGACTAAACTAATCAGTCAATAATGTGGGGAATGAAAGAAGGAAAGTCGAGGATTATCGAGTAATGAGAAGAGGAGGATGAAGAGGATAAAAAAGAAAAGAAGAGGAGGAGGATGAAGGGAATAAGAAAAGAAGAAGAGGAGGATGAAGAGGATAAAAAAGAAAAGAAGAAGAGGATGAGAGTGAATAATAGAGCCCAGCCCTCCTTAATCTGAGGGTTTGGATTTAAACCACAGTTCTGTTGGATCCACTGGCTTTGGGTTTCATCTGGACTAATCAGCCTGATCAGTTTTAGATCAGAACCAGGATAATGAACCCAAAACCGTTAGTTTACACTAATGAGCTTCCATCGTCTTGGATTTTCCCTTCTTTAAGTTTTTTTTTTTTTTAATTTTTTAACAGTGTATTAAAACCAAATATAAAAGATCAAACTTCATTATAAGACATAGGTTTAAATAATATAAAAAATAAAATGTGGATTTAACAGCTCCAATGAACAGGTCTGTACCCTGACCCCTGACCCCTGACCTCCCAGGTCAGCCTGATGTGTCCGGTCGCCGTGGTAACAATGTGGGTTGGCAGTCCCAGTGGGTTTGAATTAAGACACAGATTACGTCTGTATCGTCTCCTTTAAAGCTGCTTAAAATGTCCAACACCCACAATCCCTCTGTGTGAGTGATGTAACAGGAATGGGCAGGAAGTCCACCACCACCTGGAGGAAGGAAAAAAAAAAAAAGACCTGGAAGAAGGAAAAGAAAAAAAACACCCGGAAGAAGGAAAAGAGAAAAAAAACACCCGGAAGAAGGAAAAGAGAAAAAAAAGACCTGGAAGAAGGAAAAGAGGGGGAAAAAAACACCTGGAAGAAGGAAAAGAGGAAAAAAAACAACCTGGAAGAAGGAAAAGAGGAAAAGAATGACCTGGAAGAAGGAAAAGAGGGGGAAAAATGATCTGGAAGAAGGAAAAGAAAAAAAACACCCGGAAGAAGGAAAAGAGAAAAAAAACACCTGGAAGAAGGAAAAGAGGGGGAAAAATGATCTGGAAGAAGGAAAAGAAAAAAAACACCCGGAAGAAGGAAAAGAGAAAAAAAAAACACCCGGAAGAAGGAAAAGAGAAAAAAAACACCCGGAAGAAGGAAAAGAGAAAAAAAACAACCTGGAAGAAGGAAAAGAGGGGGAAAAAAACACCTGGAAGAAGGAAAAGAGGAAAAAAAACAACCTGGAAGAAGGAAAAGAGGGGGAAAAATGATCTGGAAGAAGGAATAGAGGGAAAAAAAAACACCTGGAAGAAGGGAAAAAAAAGACCCGGAAGAAGGGAAAGAGGGAAAAAAAACACCTGGAAGAAGGAAAAGAGGAAAAAAAACAACCTGGAAGAAGGAAAAGAGGAAAAGAATGACCTGGAAGAAGGAAAAGAGGGGGAAAAATGATCTGGAAGAAGGAAAAGAGGGAAAAAAAAACACCTGGAAGAAGGGAAAAAAAAGACCCGGAAGAAGGGAAAGAGGGAAAAAAAACACCTGGAAGAAGGAAAAGAGGGGAAAAAAAACACCTGGAAGAAGGAAAAGAGGAAAAAAAACAACCTGGAAGAAGGAAAAGAGGAAAAGAATGACCTGGAAGAAGGAAAAGAGGGGGAAAAATGATCTGGAAGAAGGAAAAGAGGGAAAAAAAAACACCTGGAAGAAGGGAAAAAAAAGACCCGGAAGAAGGGAAAGAGGGAAAAAAAACACCTGGAAGAAGGAAAAGAGGGGAAAAAAAACACCTGGAAGAAGGAAAAGAGGAAAAAAACAACCTGGAAGAAGGAAAAGAGGAAAAGAATGACCTGGAAGAAGGAAAAGAGGGGGAAAAATGATCTGGAAGAAGGGAAAGAGGGAAAAAAAACACCTGGAAGAAGGAAAAGAGGGAAAAAAAAAAGACCCAGAAGAAGGAAAAGAAAAAAAAACAACCTGGAAGAAGGAAAAGAGAAAAAAAAACAACCTGGAAGAAGGAAAAGAGGAAAAGAATGACCTGGAAGAAGGAAAAGAGGGGGAAAAATGATCTGGAAGAAGGAAAAGAGGGAAAAAAAACACCTGGAAGAAGGGAAAAAAAAGACCCGGAAGAAGGGAAAGGGGGAAAAAAAGACCTAGTAGAAGGAAAAGAGGAAAAAAAATGACCTGAATGAAGGAAAAGAGGAAAAAAAGAGCTGATAGAAGGAAAAGAGAAAAAAAAGTGACCTGGTAGAGGGGAAAAAAAAACAAAAAAAAAAGACCCGGAAGAAAAAAAACGAAACAAAACAAAAAAATGACCTGGAAGAAGAAAAAAAAAAGACCTGGTAGAAGGAAAAAATCTAACTGTCGTTTTTGATCTGAGGTTGGGTTCTTTCTGTCGGTCTAGAACACATGAGGGTAGAGGTCTGCAATGGCTGAGGGTGGGGGGGTGGGTGGGGCTTAGAGCAGCAGAGTGCAGTCGGTGAGAGAGACATGGAAGATTTTTATGACTACTCAGTGTTTCAGTGGTGAATTCATGTCAATAACCCCACTGCAGTGCACGTTCTGGGTCTGTTCTGGGTCTGTTCTGGGTCTGTTCTAGGTCTGTTCTGGGTCTGTTCTGGATCTGTTCTGGGTCTGTTCTGGATCTGTTCTGGATCTGTTCTGGGTCTGTTCTGGATCTGTTCTGGGTCTGTTCTGGGTCTGTTCTAGGTCTGTTCTGGATCTGTTCTGGGTCTGTTCTGGATCTGTTCTGGATCTGTTCTGGATTTGTTTTGGATCTGTTCTGGGTCTGTTTTGGGTCTGTTCTGGGTCTGTTCTAGGTCTGTTCTGGGTCTGTTCTGGATCTGTTCTGGGTCTGTTCTGGATCTGTTCTGGGTCTGTTCTAGGTCTGTTCTGGGTCTGTTCTGAATCTGTTCTGGGTCTGTTCTGGGCCTGTTCTGGATCTGTTCTGGATCTGTTCTGGGTCTGTTCTGGGTCTGTTCTGGGTCTGTTCTGGATCTGTTCTGGGTCTGTTCTGGGTCTGTTCTGGGATCTGTTCTGGATCTGTTCTGGGTCTGTTCTGGATCTGTTCTAGGGTCTGTTCTAGGATCTGTTCTGGATCTGTTCTGGGTCTGTTCTGGATCTGTTCTGGATCTGTTCTGGGTCTGTTCTGGGTCTGTTCTGGATCTGTTCTGGGTCTGTTCTGGGTCTGTTCTGGATCTGTTCTGGGTCTGTTCTGGATCTGTTCTGGATCTGTTCTGGGTCTGTTCTGGGTCTGTTCTGGATCTGTTCTGGGTCTGTTCTAGGTCTGTTCTGGGTCTGTTCTGGGTCTGTTCTGGATCTGTTCTGGTCTGTTCTGGATCTGTTCTGGGTCTGTTCTGGGTCTGTTCTGGGTCTGTTCTGGATCTGTTCTGGATCTGTTCTGGGTCTGTTCTGGGTCTGTTCTGGGTCTGTTCTGGATCTGTTCTGGGTCTGTTCTGGGTCTGTTCTGGATCTGTTCTGGGTCTGTTCTGGGTCTGTTCTGGATCTGTTCTGGGTCTGTTCTGGATCTGTTCTGGGTCTGTTCTAGGTCTGTTCTGGATCTGTTCTGGATCTGTTCTGGGTCTGTTCTGGGTCTGTTCTGGATCTGTTCTGGGTCTGTTCTGGATCTGTTCTGGATCTGTTCTGGATCTGTTCTGGGTCTGTTCTGGATCTGTTCTGGGTCTTTGTTCTGGGTCTGTTCTGGGTCTGTTCTGGGTCTGTTCTGGGTCTGTTCTAGGTCTGTTCTGGGTCTGTTCTGGATCTCTTCTGGGTCTGTTCTGGGTCTGTTCTGGATCTGTTCTGGGTCTGTTCTAGGTCTGTTCTGGGTCTGTTCTGGGTCTGTTCTGGATCTGTTCTGGGTCTGTTCTGGGTCTGTTCTGGATCTGTTCTGGGTCTGTTCTGGATCTGTTCTGGGTCTGTTCTGGGTCTGTTCTGGATCTGTTCTGGGTCTGTTCTGGATCTGTTCTGGGTCTGTTCTGGGTCTGTTCTGGGTCTGTTCTGGATCTGTTCTGGATCTGTTCTGGATCTGTTCTGGGTCTGTTCTGGATCTGTTCTGGGTCTGTTCTGGATCTGTTCTGGGTCTGTTCTGGGTCTGTTCTAGGTCTGTTCTGGGTCTGTTCTAGGTCTGTTCTGGATCTGTTCTGGATCTGTTCTGGGTCTGTTCTGGATCTGTTCTGGGTCTGTTCTAGGTCTGTTCTGGGTCTGTTCTGGGTCTGTTCTGGATCTGTTCTGGGTCTGTTCTGGATCTGTTCTGGGTCTGTTCTGGGTCTGTTCTAGGTCTGTTCTGGGTCTGTTCTGGATCTGTTCTGGATCTGTTCTGGGTCTGTTCTGGGTCTGTTCTGGATCTGTTCTGGATCTGTTCTGGGTCTGTTCTGGATCTGTTCTGGATCTGTTCTGGGTCTGTTCTGGGTCTGTTCTGGATCTGTTCTGGGTCTGTTCTAGGTCTGTTCTGGGTCTGTTCTGGGTCTGTTCTGGGTCTGTTCTGGATCTGTTCTGGGTCTGTTCTGGGTCCCATCGATGGTGCAGCACAGGACTCCGTTTGGACAGGGTTTCCTCAGCCTTCACAGGCCTGATCACCACCACACTCACCAAGTGAATACAAACATTACCTGACTATCTACGAGGCATAATTTTATGTCTGTATTCAAATGTTGTGAGGTATTCTGGGAAATTTTAACCTCTCATGCTATGGTACAGTGGCACCACGGGTACAATGCCACTAGTTGTATTTAATAGTGATCTCAATGAGCTTTTTATAGGTTAAATAAAGGTTCTGATAATAATAACGATGAATGGACAGATATTGAAAGTTAAGTTCTGGAAAAGTGTGCAGAAGAATAGAAAAAACCCAGACATTTTCAGACACTTTTCTAAATAAATCTGGTCCTGTTGTAGTGGGAGTGGTTAAAGGGTTAAAAGTGTGTGTGTGTGTGTGTGTGTGTGTGTGTGTGTGAGTGTGTGTGTCCATGTGAATGCAGTTGTGCGACCTGTGGGAGTGGGTCGGCGTCGTCCACACACACACACACAGGCCTGGTTTTGTCCTGGTCCAGTCCAGTCCAGTCCACACTGAGGCTAACTGTATTAATAGGAGTCTGTTTAGTGTCAGCAGGGTTTAATAGGATCAGTGTGAGAGACATGGAGCTGTCTGTCAGTGTAAGTTCATTAACTGAGGACGGACAAACCTGCAAGTGTGTGTGTGAGGGGGGGCGTGTGTGTGTGAGACTGTGTGTGTGTGTGAGTGTGTGAGACTGTGTGTGTGTGTGTGAGTGTCTATGTGTGACTGTGTGTGTGTCTGTGTGTGTATGTGTGTGTGACTGTGTGTGTGTCTGTGTGTGTATGTGTGTGTGTGTGTGTGACTGTGTGTGTGTCTGTGTGCGTCTGTGTGTGTCTGTGTGTGTGTGTGTGTGTGTGTGTGTGTGTCTGTGTGCGTCAAGGTTCTGTTAATTTTGGATTTTTCATTATAGTTTAGTTTTATTTAGTTTTAACTTTTTTTTCTGTAATTCAGTTCGTTTTAATTTGTTTTTAGAGCAGGTTTGCTAGTTTTTATTTTCGTTTTTTTCTAAATGCTTAGTTTTAGTTTAGATTTACTATTAATTTTATTTCAGTGGTCTCTTTTCTCTTCTTCTCTGTGCTCCTATTCAAATCAATCCCAGACAGGACTCTGCTGCTTTAGTCTCCATGTTTCCAGGTAGAGTGGGGACCAGAAGACGACTGGAAACCACAAGTGAACACAAGTGTTGTATGGTGCCGCTAGCTAAAATTGGTAGAGCGAAATAAATTGCTTTTGTGTCAATCCGACATTGACGAAGACAAAAACGAAGGGAATTTTCTCCATAATTTTTATCCGTTTTAGTTAGTTTTGTAAACACACAATACAGTTTCAGTTAGTTATGTTTTTTTTCTTTTGATTATAGTTATTTATTTCACTTAATGAAAATGTTTTTTTTATTCTAGTTTTTGTCATTTCGTTAGTTTTCGTTAACGATAATAACCTTGCTGTGTGTGTGTGTGTCTGTGTGCGTGTGTTTGTTGCGTTTCCTTTTATATATGAAAACACATCTTTCTTGTCGGTAATAATGAACAAAAACCACTGTTTTTCAGGTTTATCGCAATAACAATGAAATAATTATTCAATATTTATCCAAATGTAAATGCACTATTTTTATAGACTTTCATAGATAAATATACTGGAAATATTTGTGTGTGTGTGTGTGTGTGTGTAAATTCTCTCTGGTGTCATTTATAGGACTCAATCACAGCCTTATCAGGTGCAGGACACATGGACGCCTCCTTTTCTCCTCCTTTTCTCCTTTGCTCCTCCTTTTCTCCTCCTTTCCTCCTCCTCTCCTCCTCGTTCTCTCCTTTCAGGGCTGAAGTATTCCTCCTTTAATTGCTCATCTTCGTCCTCCTCCTCCTCATCGTCGACCACCGCCGTTTTCCCACCTCTCTTCCCTCGTTCTCCTAAATCATTTTCACTTCAAAAATGCGACATAATATCAAATCTGAGGCATTTTTATCGGTTGACTTTTTCGGGTAAATATCCCATTTTTTTCCGGCAGTGGAAGGAGATCCAGTTTCAATTCTGTTTATAATTGAGTCATAGTTTGAATTCACTGGTTCCAGCGTTAAACAGATGAGGTGTCAGTGGTTTTTAATTGGAATCCTGAGTCTGTTTGTGGATTTAAAGGACAGGAGGGTCAGCAGGTGGGCCCAACTTTAACCTGCTCATCACAGACTTTACACTCAAATATACAGCTGTCAATCAAACTCAGACACGCCCATTTCTAGTCCTCAGTCCCCACACTTGTCATTTTTGGACTTTGCAAACTAAACCCAAGGGGGGGGGCAGGTTTGGTTCATGGACCGTATGTTCTGTTCACTGCTGGTGGATTCTGTTGGTTCTGTAAAGTGGGCTGGTTCTGGTTTATTCCAGTTCTATATTTAAAGTGTCAGGAGAACTTGTGTTATGATTTTGTGATATTTCAATAAAATATAATTGATTGATTTTTGACACCTCTGGGTTAGAGTCATGACTCTGCTGGTGTAAAGATGAGTGTTAAAACTAAATCTGTTCTATTCTATTTTGTCCTTTTCTATTCTATTCAGTTCTTTTCTGTTCTATTCTTCTCTATTCTATTTTGTCCTTTTCTATTCTATTCTATTCTATTCTATTCTATTCTATTCTATTCTATTCTATTCTATTCTATTTTGTCCTTTTCTATTCTATTTTGTCCTTTTCTATTCTATTCTATTCTATTCTATTCTATTTTGTCCTTTTCTATTCTATTCTATTTTGTCCTTTTCTATTCTATTCTATTCTATTCAGTTCTATTCTATTCTATTCTATTCTATTCTATTCTATTTTCCATCCATCCATCCATTCTCTTCCGCTTATCCGGGGCCGGGTCGCGGGGGTAACAGTCTAAGCAGGGATGCCCAGACTTCCCTCTCCCCAGACACCTCCTCCAGCTCTTCCGGGGGGATCCCGAGGCGTTCCCAGGCCAGCCGAGAGACATAGTCTCTCCAACGTGTCCTGGGTCTTCCCCGAGGTCTCCTCCCGGTGGGACATGCCCGGAACACCTCCCCAGGGAGGCGTCCAGGAGGCATCCGAAACAGATGCCCGAGCCACCTCAGCTGGCCCCTCTCGACGCGGAGGAGCAGCGGCTCTACTCCGAGCTCCTCCCTGGTGACTGAGCTCCTCACCCTATCCCTAAGGGTGCGCCCAGCCACCCGACGGAGGAAACTCATTTCGACCGCTTGTATCCGGGATCTTGTCCTTTCGGTCATGACCCAAAGCTCATGACCATAGGTGAGGGTAGGAACGTAGATTGACCGGTAAATCGAGAGCTTCGCCTCTCGGCTCAGCTCCTTCTTTACCACAACCGACCGGTACAGCGACTGCATCACTGCAGACGCTGCACCAATCCGTCTGTCAATCTCACGCTCCATCCTTCCCTCACTCGTGAACAAGACCCCGAGATACTTAAACTCCTCCACTTGGGGCAAAGACTCCCCACCGACCCGGAGAGGGCAAACCACCTTTTTCCGGTCGAGAACCATGGCCTCGGATTTGGAGGTGCTGATCCTCATCCCGCTCGCTTCACACTCGGCTGCAAACCGCCCCAGTGCACGCTGAAGGTCCAGGTTCGATGAGGCCAACAGGACAACATCATCTGCAAAAAGCAGAGATGAAATCCTGTGGTCCCCAAACCGGACCCCCTCCGGCCCTTGGCTGCGCCTAGAAATTCTGTCCATAAAAATTATGAACAGAACCGGTGACAAAGGGCAGCCCTGCCGGAGTCCAACATGCACCTGGAACAGGTCTGACTTACTGCCGGCAATGCGAACCAGGCTCCTGCTTCGGTCATACAAGGACCGGACTGCCCTTAGCAAAGGGCCCCGGACCCCATACTCCCGAAGCACCCCCCACAAGATACCACGAGGGACACGGTCGAACGCCTTCTCCAGATCCACAAAACACATGTGGACTGGTTGGGCGAACTCCCATGAACCCTCGAGCACCCGATGGAGAGTATAGAGCTGGTCCAGCGTTCCACGACCAGGACGAAAACCGCATTGTTCCTCCTGGATCCGAGGTTCGACTATCGGTCGGATCCTCCTCTCCAGTACCCTGGAATAGACTTTCCCCGGGAGGCTGAGGAGTGTGATCCCCCTATAGTTGGAGCACATCCTCCGGTCCCCTTTCTTAAAAAGGGGAACCACCACCCCGGTCTGCCAATCCAGAGGTACTGTCCCCGACCGCCACGCAATGTTACAGAGACGTGTCAACCAAGACAGTCCCTGCACATCCAGAGACTTAAGGTACTCAGGGCGAATCTCATCCACCCCCGGTGCCCTGCCACCGAGGAGCTTGCCAACCACCTCGGTGACTTCAGCTTGGGTGATGGACGAGTCCACCTCTGAGACCTCAGCCTCTACTTCTTCTATGGAAGACGTGGCAGTGGGATTGAGGAGATCCTCGAAGTATTCCTTCCACCGCCCGACAACATCCCCAGTCGAGGTCAGCAGCTCCCCACTTCCACTGTAAACAGTGTTGGTGGCGCACTGCTTTCCCCTCCTGAGGCGCCGGATGGTTTGCCAGAATTTCCTCGAGGCCGACCGATAGTCCTCCTCCATGGCCTCCCCAAACTCCACCCAGACCCGAGTTTTTGCCTCCACAACCGCCTGGGCTGCAGCACGCTTGGCCTTCCGGTACCCATCAGCTGCCTCGGGAGTCCCACGGGCCAACAAGGCCCGATAAGACTCCTTCTTCAGCTTGACGGCATCCCTTACTTCCGGGGTCCACCACCGGGTTCGGGGATTGCCGCCACGACAGGCACCGGAGACCTTGCGACCACAGCTCCGAGCAGCCGCTTCGACAATGGAGGTGGAGAACATGGTCCACTCGGACTCAATGTCCCCAACCTCCCCCGGGATCTGGGAGAAGCTCTCCCGGAGGTGGGAGTTGAAGACCACACTGACATCGGGTTCCGCCAGACGTTCCCAACAGACCCTCACAACACGTTTGGGCCTGCCGAGTCGGTCCGGTTTCCTCCTTCGCCAGCGGATCCAACTCACCACCAGGTGGTGATCGGTTGACAGCTCTGCCCCTCTCTTCACCCGAGTGTCCAAAACACGCGGCCGGAGGTCTGATGATACGACAATGAAGTCGATCATCGACCTCCGGCCTAGGGTGTCCTGGTGCCAAGTGCACTTATGGACATCCCTGTGTTGGAACATGGTGTTTGTTATGGACAAACTGTGACTAGCACAGAAGTCCAGTAACAGAACACCACTCGGGTTCAGATCAGGGAGGCCGTTCCTCCCCATCACCCCCCTCCAGGTCTCACTGTCGTTGCCCACGTGGGCATTGAAGTCGCCCAGGAGAACAATGGAGTCCCCAGTCGGAGCACCATCCAGCACCCCTCCCAGAGACTCCAAGAAGGCCGGGTACTCTGCACTGCTGCTCGGCCCGTAGGCCGAAACAACAGTGAGGCACCTGTCCCCAACCCGAAGGCGTAGGGACGCGACCCTCTCGTTCACCGGGGTGAACTCCAACACATGGCGGCTGAGCTGAGGGGCTATGAGTAAGCCCACACCAGCCCGCCGCCTCTCACCGCGGGCAACGCCAGAGAAGTGGAGAGTCCAGCCCCTTTCGAGGGGTTGGGTTCCAGAGCCCAAGCTATGTGTGGAGGTGAGCCCGACTATATCTAGACGGTATCTCTCAACCTCCCTCACAAGCTCTGGCTCCTTCCCCCCCAGCGAAGTGACATTCCATGTCCCAAGAGCTAGACTCTAGCTATTCTAGCTAAGTCTAGCTATTCTATTTTGTCCTTTTCTATTCTATTCAGGTCTTTTCTATTCTATTCTTCTCTATTCTATTTTGTCCTATTCTATTCTATTCTATTCTATTCTATTCTATTCTATTCTATTCTATTCTATTCTATTCTATTCTATTTTGTCCTTTTCTATTCTATTCTATTCTATTCTATTCTATTCTATTCTGTCCTTTTCTATTCAGTTCTATTCTATTCTATTTTGTCCTTTTCTATTCTATTTTGTCCTTTTCTATTCTATTCTATTCTATTCTATTCTATTCTATTCTATTTTGTCCTTTTCTATTCTATTCTATTTTGTCCTTTTCTATTCTATTCTATTCTATTCTATTCTATTCTATTCTATTCTATTCTATTCAGTTCTATTCTATTCTATTCTATTCTATTCTATTCTATTCTATTCTATTCTATTCTATTCTATTTTGTCCTTTTCTATTCTATTCAGGTCTTTTCTATTCTATTCTTCTCTATTCTATTTTGTCCTATTCTATTCTATTCTATTCTATTCTATTCTATTCTATTCTATTCTATTCTATTCTATTCTATTCTATTTTGTCCTTTTCTATTCTATTCTATTCTATTCTATTTTGTCCTTTTCTATTCAGTTCTATTCTATTCTATTTTGTCCTTTTCTATTCTATTCTATTCTATTCAGTTCTTTTCTATTCTATTCTATTCTATTCTATTCTATTCTATTCTATTCTATTCTATTCTATTCTATTCTGTCCTTTTTTATTCTATTCTGTTCAGTTCTTTTCTATTCTATTCTATTCTATTCTATTCTATTCTATTCTATTCTATTCTATTCTATTTTGTCCTCTTCTATTCTATTCTATTCTATTCTATTCTATTCTATTCTATTCTATTCTATTCTATTCTATTCTATTTTGTCCTCTTCTATTCTATTCTATTCTATTCTATTCTATTCTATTCTATTCTATTCTATTCTATTCTATTCTATTCTATTCTATTTTGTCCTCTTCTATTCTATTCTATTCTATTCTATTCTATTCTATTCTATTCTATTCTATTCTATTCTATTCTATTCTATTCTATTCTTCTCTATTCTATTTTGTCCTCTTCTATTCTATTCTATTCTATTCTATTCTATTCTATTCTATTCTATTCTGAGTATAAATGAGTCGATGGTTTTAATCTGTTCAAACACTGACTCAGTGGATGTCCAGTCTATTCAAGTCAGATCTGTGTTTTACAAAGGTGTGTGTGTTTTTTTGTGTGTGTGTGTGTGTCTGTGTGCCGACTCATTTCTGAATAAACTGATGTTCTACCTGTGACCATGGACACCATCTGTTCCAGAGCTCAAATATTTATCCAATATTTACAAAATCACTCAAATTTTATACATTTTTAAGTCGTTTTTGTTTCTTCCGACATGAAAACACGACATATTCCACAGTTTAGAGAAAAAAAAACTTCATAAAATCACGGCTCAAATGTGTAGAACGGTGAACAGAGCAGAATAATCCAGTGTGTGGATCAAAGGTCAAAGGTCACAGGTGCGTGTTTGGGGATCAGACCTGTGACCTCTGAGGCAGTCAGCGGCGTTAGCGTACAGTCAGAGAGGATTATGGGTGAGAAGGAGGATTAGAGGACCATTACATTTAACAGCTCTACAATCGTAATCAATAATGTTTAATGACAGGAGTGGTAAATCATATTTACACACAGGTTTATGAAACAGGCCTGAGCAGCAGAGCAGCGTAGAAACAGAACATACAGAACAAATCCACAAAGTCTGAGTCTCAGATCAGTGTAGAAACAGAACGTTCAGAACAGATCCGCAAAGTCTGAAGGCACAGCTTCTCATTTTCACCAGGATTTGGGTCTTTTTTTTTCAATTTTTATATCAATTTGATCATTTTTTGTTCATTTTAATCGTAATTTTGTCCATTTTTTGTCACTTTTTGTATTAATTTCATCATTTTTTGTTCATTTTAATTGTAATTTTGTCAATTTTTTGTCACTTTTTGTATTAATTTGTTCATTTTTTTGTTCATTTCCATAATAATTTTGTTCCTTTTTGTGATAATTTTTAATAACACTGGCAGTAAATAATTTACACACAAGTATGTTATTATTATTATTATTATTATTATTATTACCATCATAATATTTGGTGTTGATGATGGAGCCGTTAATGAATGTGGATTCAAAATTAAATAAGTTAGATTTTCTTTTACAGTGACACTGTTTGTTGAGACTTTTTATTTTACAACTTTACTTTTCGTTTTCTGTAATCTTGATTTTTATTCCATGCGTCTCATTATTTCCATGTCTTGTGTTTTAACAGATATGGAGGAGAGATCGAGTGGAGGTTCATGGGCCGGTGGGAGCCGTTCATCCAAGGTAAGATTAGAAAAAACAAAAACCACCAAAACAGATCAAAAACCGACAATAAAAGGAACAAAAAATAACAAAACGGATCAAAAACCAACAAGTAAAGAAACAAAAACCACCAAAACAGATCAAAAACCGACAATAAAAGTAACAAAAACCACCAAAACAGATCAAAAACCGACAATAAAAGGAACAAAAAACACCAAAACAGATCAAAAACCGACAATAAAAGGAACAAAAACCACCAAAACAGATCAAAAACCGACAATAAAAGGAACAAAAAACACCAAAACAGATCAAAAACCGACAATAAAAGGAACAAAAAACACCAAAACAGATCAAAAACCGACAATAAAAGGAACAAAAAACACCAAAACAGATCAAAAACCGACAATAAAAGGAACAAAAAACACCAAAACAGATCAAAAACCGACAATAAAAGGAACAAAAAACACCAAAACAGATCAAAAACCGACAATGAAAGGAACAAAAACCACCAAAACAGATCAAAAACCGACAATAAAAGGAACAAAAACCACCAAAACAGATCAAAAACCGACAATAAAAGGAACAAAAAACACCAAAACAGATCAAAAACCGACAATAAAAGGAACAAAAAACACCAAAACAGATCAAAAACCGACAATAAAAGGAACAAAAAACACCAAAACAGACCAGAAACCAACAAAAAACCCCGCCAAAATGAACCAGAAATGGCAAATGAAAAACAAAACCTCAATTTTTATCATAATTCTGTTCATTATTATAATAATTCAGTTAAATTTTTGTTAATTTTCATAACAGTTTATGTATTTTTGTTGATTTTCATAATAATTTAGTACATTTTTGGTTCATTTTCATGGACTTTAGTGTGCGTTGTTTGTTTTTCCACATGTTCAGATGGAACAGAACTAAACCTGAACATGTGGGAGGACTGGGACAGATCCAGGAGTGTTGATCTGATTGATTCAAATCACATCAGACTGTTTTCATGATCAATAATAGTCTGATTCTGATCCCAGTGTCAGTGTGGACATGAACACACCACAGACCTGGACCCATGTGGACATGAAAGACCACAGACCTGGACCCATGTGGACATGAACACACCACAGACCTGGACCCATGTGGACATGAACACACCACAGACCTGGACCCATGTAGACATGAAAGACCACAGACCTGGACCCATGTAGACATGAAAGACCACAGACCTGGACCCATGTGGACATGAAAGACCACAGACCTGGACCCATGTAGACATGAAAGACCACAGACCTGGACCCATGTGGACATGAAAGACCACAGACCTGGACCCATGTAGACATGAAAAACCAGAGACCTGGACCCATGTGGACATGAAAGACCAGAGACCTGGACACATGTGGACTTGAAAGACCACAGACCTGGACCCATGTGGACATGAAAGACCACAGACCTGGACCCATGTGGACATGAAAGACCACAGACCTGGACCCATGTAGACATGAAAGACCACAGACCTGGACCCATGTGGACATGAAAGACCACAGACCTGGACCCATGTGGACATGAAAGACCACAGACCTGGACCCATGTGGACATGAAAGACCACAGACCTGGACCCATGTGGACATGAAAGACCACAGACCTGGACCCATGTGGACATGAAAGACCACAGACCTGGACCCATGTAGACATGAAAAACCAGAGACCTGGACCCATGTGGACATGAAAGACCAGAGACCTGGACACATGTGGACTTGAAAGACCACAGACCTGGACCCATGTGGACATGAAAGACCACAGACCGGGACCCATGTGGACATGAAAGACCAGAGGCCTGGACCCATGTAGACATGAAAAAAACAGAGACCTGGACCCATGTGGACATGAAAGACCACAGACCTGGACCCATGTGGACATGAAAGACCAGAGACCGGGACCCATGTGGACATGAAAGACCACAGACCTGGACCCATGTGGACATGAAAGACCACAGACCTGGACCCATGTGGACATGAAAGACCACAGACCTGGACCCATGTGGACATGAAAGACCAGAGACCGGGACCCATGTGGACATGAAAGACCAGAGACCGGGACCCATGTGGACATGAGGACGGTCCATATGTCCAGTTGTGAGTCTGTGGTTCCAGTGGTTGGAATCCCTGGTGGTTAATGGGACATTTGATGAAACCTCTTGAATTCGCATCCCCAGTTGAAGGACATGTGATGGGTCTGGTCCACAGTTGAAGGACATGTGATGGGTCCGGTCCCCAGTTGAAGGACATGTGATGGGTCCGGTCCACAGTTGAAGGACATGTGATGGGTCCGGTCCACAGTTGAAGGACATGTGATGGGTCCGGTCCACAGTTGAAGGACATGTGATGGGTCCGGTCCACAGTTGAAGGACATGTGATGGGTCCGGTCCACAGTTGAAGGACATGTGATGGGTCTGGTCCACAGTTGAAGGACATGTGATGGGTCCGGTCCACAGTTGAAGGACATGTGATGGGTCCGGTCCACAGTTGAAGGACATGTGATGGGTCCGGTCCACAGTTGAAGGACATGTGATGGGTCCGGTCCACAGTTGAAGGACATGTGATGGGTCTGGTCCACAGTTGAAGGACATGTGATGGGTCTGGTCCACAGTTGAAGGACATGTGATGGGACCAGTTGAACACTCCGCTCACTGTTCCGTCCTCACTCAGCAGCGAAATGAACTGATCGAATTAAACCAAGAATGACAGGATTGTGTGGGTCACATGTCCGGACCCATCTGGTTTTCATTTTTTAATATTTACTTTCAACATCATTTATACAAAACACAGTCCAGTCAGATGGAGACGGTTTCAACAGGGTTAATTTAAAAAAAGACATGAACAACTGAAAAGATAAAAGGAAAAGTGCACGGATCAAAAGATAAAACGAGATATAAACGACTGAAACGACAAAATAAGATAGAAGTAGATGTGAACAGATCAAAAGATAAAATATAAAAGATATAACAGGATGTAAACGACCGAAAAGATAAATGACAAAACAAGATGTAAACGACTTAAATCAAAAAATATAATGGATAAAACTAGACATAAACGACTTAATATATAAAATGGGTTTGGGGTTTATACGTCCAGAGGAGGTGGGGTTTTGGGCGTATATGTCTCTAGGAGGCGGGGTTTGGGCGCATAGATCCAGAGGAGGCGGGATTTGGGGTATATATGTCCAAAGGAGGTGGGGTTTGGGGGCATATATGTCCCTAGGAGGCGGGGTTTGGGGCGTTTCCTGTCTGTATCACCCGCTGACCCGGTGGTGGTTCTGACCCGTGTGTGTGTTTCCTGTTTCAGACTTACGCAGACGGGTCTCAGTACATGGCGTCACATGACAGCCTGTCGCCGCCGTACGCCAACTCCAGACTAACAGGTGAGTGTGTTTATGGGCTTCAGCGCCGCTGCGCTCTGATTGGCCGCCGCCTGTGCGAGTCTCTGGAGTAGACAGGTCATCTGGCATGCACCTTCTCCCTCTCTCACTGTGCTCATTTACCCATGATGCTCTCTGCCTGCGGCTGTGTGCGATGCGGCTCCAGTTGTGAGCAAATGGCCACTGACACAGATAATCTGCCTCACGCTCACACTGGTGCAGATGTACCAACGCACTCCCAGGCACCGCCCAGATTCTAATTACCTCTGACTGGATGCATCAAATATGGAGGACGGTGCGGCGACGCGGCGCTACCGGCCTCGAACACCGCCCGACGCACGCCAACAAACGCAAGAACAAACGCAGGAACACGACAGAAGCACTGACGACGCGGCGCTTCCACACATGAAACATTCAGACGAAACACCACAGACGAGAAACACACACGACTTCCACAGCGTTCAGGTTAGGGTTAGACTGAGGCGCCTTTTCACACGTTTACGGGAAACCAGTGACAAACTGACAGAACCTGCTCAGAACAGAACCGTTTAACACCCTGAACAGAACCTGTTCAGAACAGAACCGTTTAACACCCTGAGCAGAACCTGTTCAGAACAGAACCGTTTAACACCCTGAACAGAACCTGTTCAGAACAGAACCGTTTAACACCCTGAGCAGAACCTGTTCAGAACAGAACCGTTTAACACCCTGAGCAGAACCTGTTCAGAACAGAACCGTTTAACACCCTGAGCAGAACCTGCTCAGAACAGAACCGTTTAACACCCTGAACAGAACCTGTTCAGAACAGAACCGTTTAACACCCTGAACAGAACCTGTTCAGAACAGAACCGTTTAACACCCTGAGCAGAACCTGTTCAGAACAGAACCGTTTAACACCCTGAGCAGAACCTGCTCAGAACAGAACCGTTTAACACCCTGAACAGAACCTGCTCAGAACAGAACCGTTTAACACCCTGAACAGAACCTGTTCAGAACAGAACCGTTTAACACCCTGAGCAGAACCTGTTCAGAACAGAACCGTTTAACACCCTGAGCAGAACCTGTTCAGAACAGAACCGTTTAACACCCTGAGCAGAACCTGCTCAGAACAGAACCGTTTAACACCCTGAACAGAACCTGTTCAGAACAGAACCGTTTAACACCCTGAGCAGAACCTGTTCAGAACAGAACCGTTTAACACCCTGAGCAGAACCTGCTCAGAACAGAACCGTTTAACACCCTGAACAGAACCTGTTCAGAACAGAACCATTTAACACCCTGAACAGAACCTGCTCAGAACAGAACCATTTAACACCCTGATCAGAACCTGTTCAGAACAGAACCGTTTAACACCCTGAACAGAACCTGCTCAGAACAGAACCGTTTAACACCCTGAACAGAACCTGCAGGCTCCAAGGGAATTCAACTCAGTTTAACTTTTACACATAATCATAGCAATTTTGTTCACCTCATAATTTTGTTCATTTTTATTCATTCATTTGCTCATTTTTGTTTAATTTTTACAGATTTTCCTGTAAAACAGGAGGACCAGCGTGTCAGAACTGGTGATTTAGGGTTTCTCTTGTGTCTGTGCTGTGATATTTAAGCATTTAGCCTTTTTTTTTTTTTTTTTTTTTTTTTTGCTGTTGTTCAATCTCAAACTAAAGGATAATTTTACTTTTTAAGAAAAGTAGCAATTGTGTGTCAACGTCATTTATTGTACTTAGTAACCATGGAAACGGTGTTGTTGTAATGCAGAATTACCTGCTTTGGAGTGGTTTGTGTTCTTTAATGCAGTGGTGGTTCCATGAGTGTAGTGATAATTCACCTTATAGTCTGATGACTGAACTCCAGCTACATGTGGATCAGTGAACTGTTGGAGTTGGACCGCAGTACTTTTGTTTCATCTGTATTGGGATGTGTTTGTGTTATTTGGACCCAAAACTGGATTTTTGCCTTTAAAAAAAAAAAATCATAATCATGAATAAACATCTATAAATCTGCTTAATTATCTCATAAATCAGACGCTGGATCAGAATTTAGCTTTCATTATTATTATTATTATTATTATTATTATTATTATTATTATTATTATTATTATTATTATATTCAGCTTTAATAACAGCCAATCACAGTTGACATTCACCTTTGTTGTTTAATTGATGCAGTTTTAAGTTGTAACTCAGTCAAACATGAACTCATAGACGTCTGAAACATGTTTTTAGCTTCAGTGGGTTTTTTAGAACACATCTGTATGTGATGTGTTAGTTTTGGATAAACAGAATTAGTCTTATAAAGAAAATAAAACACCATGTATTAGTTCAGATGTAGGTTAAATTCACAGATGAGTTAATATGATCGAATATGTTCCACTGTGTTTCAAAGCTTTAGGACGTTAGAGTTGGAAACTGTGTGACAAACTGTGAACTGTCATTATTTTAACGAAGCAGTATTAGTAACCAAGTGGCTGAACTGTTCTAATTGTCCAAATGCAGTTAAATGTTGGTCAGTTTTGTGGTGGATGTGACGGTGGAATCATCCTGTTTTTCATCAATGACCAAACCTACATGTGAAAACTCACATGTGAGTTGGGTGTTGTGCGTGTGGTTGTGCGTGTGGTTGTGCGTGTGGTTGTGCGTGGTGGCTCAGATGATCCATTGTGTGTGCGATGTGTTGTGACAGTGTTGTGATTAGAGACGAGGAGGAGGAGACGGACGCTCACAAATGGAAATATTTCATTCTACTGTTCATCTGGAACACAGGAACGGCAATTTACTGAGATAATGACAACACTGAGAGACCCAGACAGGATATACACACATATACATACATATACAGGTATATATACACGGACAGACCCAGACAGGACACACACACACATACAGGTATATATACACAAATATATACACATAAGATTATGAGAACACTGACAGACCCAGACAGGACACACATATATGTACAGGCATATACACACACACACACACACACACACACACACACACACACACACACACACACACACACACTCATCTTTACCTGGAACCTTCCTCAGGTTCCTGCAGATGATTCGACACCTTAAAGGTGGGGCAGGAGACGTTTATCTGAGGCTTTTATGGTAAAAATCGGACCAATGGCCTTGTATCTTACCGGCCAGATTAAAAGCTTTAGGAAATGTATCCAGATGCCATTTATTCTCACCCAGTTCTGTGTATTTATTCTATTACAGAAATAGTCCATGTTTTGGTCATATTCTAATCAGATCTGTAAAAAATTCAAATTCCAACTTGATATCATTGATACATCCGGATTTATTGGACCAATCCACTTCCTATCTGTTATAATGGGAAAATTTTTCAAAGTTGCACCAAATCCAGAATCAGATCCGGATCCAAATAATTTCATTAACTTTTCTTGACATCATCATAAAGAAGCTGTATACCAAGTTTGAAGTCAATTGGAAGTGTAGTTTCGGAGAAGAAGACGATTGAAAGTTTTGTAAGAGACGATGACAGACGACGACAGACGATGACAGACGACGACAGACGATGACAGACGACGACAGACGATGACAGACGACGACAGACGATGACAGACGACAGACGATGACAGACGACAGACGACGACAGACGATGACAGACGACGACAGACGATGACAGACGACGACAGACGATGACAGACGACGACAGACGACGACAGACGATGACAGACGACAGACGACGACAGACGATGACAGACGACGACAGACGATGACAGACGACAGACGATGACAGACGACAGACGATGACAGACGACGACAGACGATGACAGACGATGATGCCAGACACTGCATGATGACAATAGCTTCCAGCCTGTCGGCTGGTAAGCTAAAAACCACATAAACTACAAAAGCACTTGGAGAGCACAGACCTCCTCCAAGGCAGATCAGCCCTCCTCACCCCCGATCACCACCAAAATTTAGTCATTTGTTCTTTGTACCAGTATCAACGTTTCCTGAAATTTTCATCCAAATCCGTCTATAACTTTTTGAGTTATCTTGCACACAGACTGACAGACAGACAGACAGACAAACCAACGCCGACAAAAACAGACCCTCCTTGGCGGAGGTATGAATGTAGTCCAGTTCTAGTGGTCGTCCTTAAAGGGTTAATATTGTTGTGAATGTGTTGAGTCTGTGTTGGTTTATTAACTGGAGACGTTTAATTTTTTTTTACTTTTATCATTTATTTCTTTCACTGTATCGTCTCAGGACTTCTGTTTTTTTCTGGACGTTGATCAGTCTGGTTTTCTTTACTTTCTTCTGATCCTCACCTGGAATGAACTCAGAGTGTGAACCAGGAATTAGACGGAGCCCAGTTAATGAACCTGAACATGAGTGTGATCGCAGCCTCTCACTCTTACTCGCTCTCCCTCTCTCTCTCCCCCTGTGTGACTGATGCTCGCTCGCCCTAACCTTGTCCGTCTTCCTTAACCCCCTCCATCAGATTAGAGTGATGTTATGCTCTAGATAATCAGCGCAGGGATTAGTGTCATCTCAGCGACCCCGCGAGATTAATCTGCTGACACACACACACACACACACACACACACACACACTGTGAGGATGTGTGCATGTGTGTGTGTGTGTTCTGTGTTAAAGTGAAAACTCATGTGGTCGTTTATGGGAGTAAAGTACAAACCTGCACCGATCGCACACATTCAAACCAAACCCTGTGTAGTTTATCGTGTTTCTGCCTCATTGAACAGACGTATTCACAGCTTTATTGGAGCTTATTTTCTGACTGATTCTTGGTTTTGATGTTAATTTATGAGGAAATAATAGGTTAATTAAATATCAGTCGCAATAATTAAACTGAAAACTGTAGCTTTGAGTTTCCTTTTACATATAAAAATACTTTTTTCTCGTAGGTAATAATCAACAAAAACCTCCGTGTTTCAGGATTATCACAATAACAATGACGTCATTCTTCAATATTTATCCAAACATAAATGCACTATTTTTATAGACTTTCATAGATAAATATACTGGAAATATTGTGTGTTTTGTGTGCTTTTGTGTGTTTGTGTAAAATGTTTCTAAGCAAAGACGCTTCCTTGGGGAGTTACTTCTTGTGTCAGTGTCACATGGTTTCTCCAAGCCCCGCCCCTTTAAGAGACCATCAGTAGATCATGTCGCTTTTTTAAAAATATATATATATATTTGTTTTATTCAAGAAAGGAAAGACAATGTAGAATTCATTTTAGATACAGTGTCTTGAATTGTTCTTACTTTAACCAACTGAATGCCCAGCCTTCCCACATACGTAAAAACTACAACATAAAAAAAAACACAAAACAAAAAAAAATGCTCATGTTTACAGCATGTTTCAGAAATAGAACACAGGATTTCAGATACAGGTTGTACTTGTCAGTTGTGTATTTTATGGGTTTACTGTATTTACTAATGATGCAGTATTTGTACCTTGTAACACAGTAAATGAAGTTCCACTTGTCAGCTTGTGTGTGTCTGTTTGAGCTGTTTGAAGTGTTCTGTGGTGTTTGATGTGTGTCAGTGTGTGTGTGTGTGTGTGTGTGTGTGTGTGTGTCACAGGTGTAACCACCCCTCTGTAACCGTCACCTACATGTTTAAACGGTGCCGTCGTCAGTGGTTTTGAACCCGTTGCTTTGTCTTCTGTTTTAAACCAACAGCTTCGTTTTGGCTTTTGTAAAACTTTATTCAACCTGGAACAGACGACGGAGACGGAGCAGGGGCTGATGGGAAAATAAACGTACACTTATGCGCACACACACACACACACACACACACACACACACACACACACGTTTTTCCCTTTGGGTCAAATGTGAAATAAACTGAATGTGTTAGACTTTTAAAGACATCACTGTTGTTTTATATTTTTTTATCCAGTATTTGACAAAACAAATCTTCATCTTAGAACGTATGTGATCGTGGTGAATTCAGATGGTATTCCTGCTGTGTACTGGACCATTTTTATACTGCAGTTTTCACATCAGGATGCAGTACTTGTATTTGCATTTTTATCTTTTTAAATGTTAATGTTTTCTGGTTTATTGGGTTTGGACTGGTTTGGTTTGGATTAGACTGGACTGGTTTAAACTGGTTTGGTCTGGATTGGTTTGGATTAGACTGGACTGGTTTAGACTGGTTTGGACTGATTTGGTTGTGTTGCGTTCTGTTGGGTGTCTTTAAACCCACTGGTTGAAGGAAACAGCGTCTGTTACTTGTTGAATATGGATGTGGAACTACAACACTTTTAAAGGAAAAAAAAATCATTAATTATTATTCTGTGACAATGACACTAATCTTGAATCTAATTTGCATCTAATGTGACTTTCGATCAGAGTCTGAAAGTAATTTGTACCATGTGGAGTCCCTCAGGGCTCTATCCTTGAACCTCTTCTATGGCATCGTTATTGTTATTAAAAGTTGAAAAATAAAACTTTTTTTTTTTTTTTTTTTTTACATTATAATATATACTGTAATCTGGTACGGAACGTCTGTACTCTGTGTTTAGTGTTTCCTCTATGTCAGGGCTGTCAAACTCATTTTAGTTCAGTTCCACATTCAGCTAAATTTGATCTGCAGTGGGCCAAACCAGTAAAATAATAACATAATAATATTCAAATAATGTCCACTCCAAACTTTTCTCTATGTTTTAGAGTGAAAAAAGTTAATTTACATTATGAACAGGTTTACGTCTGCAAACTATCCTTTCAAAAGATGAGATTAACATGAACAACTGAAAAAATAAGTGTAATTTTAACAATATTCTGCCTCAGTTGATCATCTACACATGTACATTATAACTTACAGATCACAGTGGATCTACAAACACACAAAACATTTAATAACAGGCAGAATATTTTTACTTCCACCAGGAGGTGTTGTGATCGCTTTGCTTTGTGTGTGTGTGTGCATGTTTGCTTGTTTGTTAGCAAGATAACTCAAAAAGTTATGGATGGATTTTCAGGAAATTTTCAGGAAATCTTGATAGTGGCACAAGGAAGAAATGATTAAATTTTGGTGGTGATTGGGAGTGGGGGGGCGGCATGGGGGGCCCACTGATCAGCCTTGGTGGAGGTCTGCGCTCTCTGAGTGCTTTTCTTGTTAAAATTGTACTTACTTCTCTTAAGACATTTCAGGTTATTCACTTTTTTTTTTTGTGCAAAATTATACTTTGTTTTACTGTAAATACATGAAAATATTTATATTTACAAAGAGAAACATTTGAAGTTGTCATTATTTATATGTTATTATGATAGTATTTTACTGGTCCTGCCCACATGAGGTTGAATGAGTCTGAATGTGGAACCTGACCTAAAAGAATTGTTAATATTTTAGTGTTATTTTTGCATTTCACAAATTCATCCCAAGGGCCGGACTGGACCCTTTGGTGGGCCAGATTTGGCCCCCGGGCCACATGTTTGACACCTGTGCTCTACATGGTTCCTGACAAATAAACAATAAACTAAATTCAAATCTATGTTACTGCGTTGGAATTCAGCCAACATCTAAAAATAGCCCCACAGCTCAGAGGGTCTGATGGGGTTAAATACTGCAGGATTCTGTTTGTTTCTATCATTTAAGGTTGTTTTCCTTTAACGAGATGAAGAACAGATGAAGTAAATACTTCAGTACTGGTTTAAAGGTGTGCACTGGGTCATAAATGCAGTAAAAGTGTGTGTTTTGGATGAATCTGGGTTTATTCTGCTGACCGGTGGTGAATCAGCCGTCTGCAACCCCCCCCCCAACCAATGTGACCTTATTAATGAGAGCTGAGACGCCAGGCCGGACCCCCCCGGCGGAGGTCACATCTGGACACTTTATATAGAAACGTACAGCCGCTTCCTTCAGCCTTTGTTCTGTTTCCTCCTTCGTAGATAATTTTCCGAACTATGAAACTGTCCAGACTCACGTTTGTCCTCAGGGGGTTTTTAACATCACCTTCACGTCACAGATCAGAATATATTCACCGGATTTAAAGCAAAACATGACGCCACTGTAACAAGGTTCTAATAGTTTTGGATTTTTCATTCTAATTTAGTTTTATTTAGTTTTGACTTTTTTTTCTCTAATTCAGTTAGTTTTAATTCATTTTTAGAGCAGGTTTGATAGTTATTAGTTTTCATTTTTTTTCTAAAGGCTTAGTTTTAGTTTAGTTGTAGTTTAGTCGTCTCTTTTCTCTTCTTCTCTGTCGTCGTATTCAAATAAATCCCAGACAGGACTCTGCTGCTTTCTCCCAACTTTAGTCTCCATGTTTCCAGGTAGAGTGGGGACCAGAAGACGACTGGAAACCACAAGTGAACACAAGTGACGGACCGTTGAGTGTCGTACGGTGCCACTAGCTAAAATTGCTAGAGCGAAATAAATCAATTTCGTGTCAATCCGACATTGAAAAAGACAAAAAAGAAGGAAATTTTATCCATAATTGTTATTCGTTTTAGTTAGTTTTGTAAACACACAATACAGTTTCAGTTAGTTATTGTTTTTTTTCTTTTAATTATAGTTTTTATTTCCATTAACAAAAATGTTTTTTCAATTCTAGTTTTCGTCATTTCGTTGGACCTTGGAATGTAACGAACCTTAACATTATATATTTAACAGCAAAGACTGGGTGAGAAAGTCTGCGATTTCTGTCAGGAAATGTAAGAATAAGCTTTAACTTTAATTACATTGTGGTGTTCCTCAGGGCTCCATTCTTGGGTTCCTTCAGTTTTAAAGTCACTGTTGTTATAGAACCAAAACTAGCAGTGATTTTTTTTTAAAATAATGAAATAAAAATTCAAACAGTTTTGAAAAACACAGAAATGGCATGAAATTGTTCTACCGCCCCAGGGCTTTTCATCTGTGAATCCAAACTTTACCTGTTAAACATGAAACTCCTAAAATGTTCAATGTAAACATTAAAACTAAACCCACATACGTACCAAATAGAATCCTAAACTCTGTCATACTAAATAGAATCCTAAACTCTGTCGTACTAAATAGAATCCTAAACTCTGTCGTACTAAATAGAATCCTAAACTCTGTCATACTAAATAGAATCCTAAACTCTGTCGTACTAAATAGAATCCTAAACTCTGTCGTACTAAATAGAATCCTAAACTCTGTCATACTAAATAGAATCCTAAACTCTGTCGTACTAAATAGAATCCTAAACTCTGTCATACTAAATAGAATCCTAAACTCTGTCGTACTAAATAGAATCCTAAACTCTGTCGTACTAAATAGAATCCTAAACTCTGTCGTACTAAATAGAATCCTAAACTCTGTCGTACTAAATAGAATCCTAAACTCTGTCGTACTAAATAGAATCCTAAACTCTGTCGTACTAAATAGAATCCTAAACTCTGTCGTACTAAATAGAATCCTAAACTCTGTCGTACTAAATAGAATCCTAAACTCTGTCGTACTAAATAGAATCCTAAACTCTGTCGTACTAAATAGAATCCTAAACTCTGTCATACTAAATAGAATCCTAAACTCTGTCATACTAAATAGAATCCTAAACTCTGTCATACTAAATAGAATCCTAAACTCTGTCATACTAAATAGAATCCTAAACTCTGTCATACTAAATAGAATCCTAAACTCTGTGTCATACTAAATAGAATTGGACCTTATAGAAGTCTACTCTGTAGGTTTGTATTGGCCGTCGTGTCTCCTTCGGTTCTCCGTGGAGACCAGGCCCTCCTGCCATCCTCTCTACCCCAGGAACCCCTCACCTCGGCTGGGGGCCGGTGCCGAGGTCGTCCCCCTGTCCCTCCCTGCTGGCTCCACGTCTCCGTGCTCAGAATAATATCTGAACAGAACAGAGGAAATGATGATGGGCGGCGGCGGTGAAAAAACGTCGACGCTGAGAGGAGGGAAATTATTAAAGTGAAATAAATAAAGGGAAATAAAAGACGTCAGAATAAATAAAGAGGTGACTTTTGTTTGGGCGTCCGCCCTCGCTACATTTGTTCCTATTGTCTGGGCTGAGTGAAGGCGAAGCGCCGCCACCGCCGCCGTCTCACTCCCTCCGTATTTTGAATGGATGTCATGCGTTGATTAGCGCAGCATTGACTTCAGTGCATTAACACCGCGAGCCACTGCGGAGTATTTAGTATATTATTGTTTTGAAGGGGCTGCGTATCACATGGAAATTGTCTGTGTAATTAGATCTGACGTAGTAATAATAGGTCTTGTCAAGGCGAGAGGGCGGAGGGTGGAAATTCATCAGGGAGCGCTTCAGGGCCCGGGGCTTCTGGGAAGGAACCCGTTTAATGTGGAGGTTTGTGGAGGAAGTGTCAGAGGAGTTTTAGAAAATGAAAAAAAAAAACAGACGTGGTTGTGGCTGAAGTGAGTTTTAGTCTGTTTGATCTGAGCTGATGTCGTGTTTGGTTATAGACGGAATCTGTCACGTCTTCTTCCTCCAAATCTGAGGCGTTTCATCGTTCTTCTGCTGATCTTTTTCTCCTTTTTTTGTCTTTTACGACTCATCTATGTCAGACTAGAACGTGTCTTTGTTTGGATTGTGTTTCTGATGCTAATGTCCAATAGGGCTGTAAGAAAATATCAGTTCTGCAATATATTGCAATATTTCACTTCATGATACTGTATTGTTATTAAAAAGTACTGTATCGATATTTTTAGGTATTTATTCAAATGCAGATATTGTGGAGGTTCATTTTTGTTTTTTTTGTCTTTCTTTTTTGTTTATATTTTATTTATTGTTATTTAACACTGTTTTATTCAATAATGTTCATTCCTTTGTTGGGCTTGAACTAAAATAATGTTCTGATCTAATAGAATCTGAACATTTGAACAGGATTTGAAATTGGAATGTCTGTAAAACAGAATTTCAGTTTGAACACAGGAGCATTTTATGATATAGCATTAGATCCTGTTCTGATAAAAAAAAAATAAAAAAAAATGTGTTTAGTATTTGTGCAGATTTATGGTATAATTCAGTTCTTCAAGGAAATAATTTAAAAAAAAGAAACAAACAAAAAATTGCCTTTTTAACAGTATCATGATATATCGTGACGTATCATATTGTGATCCTAGTTTTGTGATTTGTATCGTATTGTCAGATTCTTGCCGATGCACAGCCCTAATGTCCAGATGTAAGGGTGGTAAAATGTTCACAGAATAGGGTTTGTCTTTCTGCGAGTGCTGGATGACAAAATCTGATCAGTGATTGGTACTTCCAGCTGTCAATCACCTCCATCTGACAGCTGTGATTGGAAGACTTGTAGAACACAGGGTAGAGTTGATGACGTTTGATGGAACGAAATTATGGATTTTTCTCTGAATGACACAACGTTCCCTCGGCACTAACGCACATATTTGACAAAAACACATATTTGACAAAAACATATATTTCTCAGTGTTTGTCGGTCTCGTCCACATTAAACAGTGTTTTTGGACATTTTCTAAACTCGTTCCTTAGTGTTTCTTTATTGAACTCTTTTCTTTTTGTGTCTGGAAAACGTACAGATTATTAATCAATGACGTCTCATTTTACTGATGTCCACCAGCGTTATGGACAAGTCCACAGTATCATCCACAGTGTCCACAGGTTGGACAGTATTATCCACAGTGTCCACAGGTTGGACAGTATCATCCACAGTGTCCACAGGTTGGACAGTATTATCCACAGTGTCCACAGGTTGGACAGTATCATCCACAGTGTCCACAGGTTGGACAGTATCATCCACAGTGTCCACAGGTTCCACAGTGTCCACAGGTTGGACAGTATTATCCACAGTGTCCACAGGTTGGACAGTATCATCCACAGTGTCCACAGGTTGGACAGTATTATCCACAGTGTCCACAGGTTGGACAGTATCATCCACAGTGTCCACAGGTTGGACAGTATTATCCACAGTGTCCACAGGTTGGACAGTATTATCCACAGTGTCCACAGGTTGGACAGTATCATCCACAGTGTCCACAGGTTGGACAGTATCATCCACAGTGTCCACAGGTTGGACAGTATCATCCACAGTGTCCACAGGTTGGACAGTATTATCCACAGTGTCCACAGGTTGGACAGTATCATCCACAGTGTCCACAGGTTGGACAGTATTATCCACAGTGTCCACAGGTTGGACAGTATCATCCACAGTGTCCACAGGTTGGACAGTATTATCCACAGTGTCCACAGGTTGGACTTTATGTTGACAGGAAGACGTGTGTTTATAAAAATGTCCACGTTAGTTTGGACAGACTATGAGTCTAAAGTCCTAAACCTGATGACTTCAGTTGGAATGAATCTATTTTTGAATTCCATCTTATGTTTCAGTCTGTGGTTGAATATTGACTGTTTTTCATCAGTTTTTATTTACTCATTCTTGTCGTCTTTAGTTGTACGTGTGTTTCAGTTTGTGTTTTTTCTCGTCACATCGACAGTTAGTTGAAAACATGGAGGAAGAAAACGTGTTTATACTAGGGATGGGAAGATTATCTGATACGCATCGATACGCCGACAAGCGTGTCCACAATCCCAGCGCAGCGGTAGAGAAGAAAGAGTGAATGAAAAGTTTGGAATGATATCGCAATGCATCGTTTATTGAATGTTTGTATTGATAAAATTTGATCCGTTCAATAGAATTTATTTTTACTGTCATTTAAAAGTGTTACTATTTATTTGGGTAAAGTTTTTCTTTCCTTCAGACTCACGTTAACGTGCGCCTCGGATTCACAGATGTGTACACTGTACACTAACAGTCTGAGCTCCGTGGATGGACTGAGCATGTGCAGATGAATACTGTACTGAGCATGTGCAGGTGAATACTGTACTGAGCATGTGCAGATGAATACTGCACTGACTGTATGTGAATGTGACAGACACAGAAGGAGGAGAACACGTGGTTTATGAACGTCTACTTTTTACTAGATCAGCTGTATTACATACTGCCGTACAGACCACAGATACTTCTTTAAACAGTGTCATACAGATCCAACAGTGCATCCCATAATACCTTGTGTAGGTGTCTCTTAAAGTGACAGAACCTTTTTCTGTTTTACCTTCATTACAAATACATTACATTTCAAATGGATTCAGCGAGGAAGTAAGAAGTTGAGTTAGAAACAAACAGAGAAACAACTGTGGAAACAAAGTCCAAACTTTTTCAGCTGACTGAATGTGAGGCACGTGTTCTGAAACTGAACTAAAGACACTTTGAAAAAAGTCATGGTCTGATTTGATAAAAAAAAAAAAAATCAAACTCTTTGAATTGCTCTGCATATTTTTTTTTTTTACCAGACTGAATGTGTTCAACCAGAATGTGCTTAATTTCTCTGTATTGTGATTTGGGTGTGAATTGTATCGCATCGCATCGTGAGATGCCATACATGTATCTATAATATATCGGATCGGAGGTGCTGTATCGAGATGCGTATCGTATCAGCCTTACAACTAAGATTCACAACCCTAGTTTATACAGATTCCAGTGTTAGTTTGGACGGAGATGGTAAAAAGAATCAAACGCTGCAGCTTTAAATCCAAAACTGGAGGCAAATTCCTGTGAAAATGATAAAATGAAAACGTAATAAAAAATGGAATCAAGTCCAATGACTGTTCAGACTGAACTGTGACCATTAGGAGACGAAGTGTCCGTCCAGATGAGGACTGTGGAGACGTGTGTGTGTGTGTGTGTCTGTCCGTCTGTCTGTCTGTCCGTCTCTGTCCTCCGTCCAGATGAGGACTCTAGAGACCAAACCGGGGTCATTCCTGTTACTGTGTGTGTGTGTGTGTGTTTTCTTGCCTCCATGTTTGTGTATGTGTGTCCTTTATCTTTCTATCTGTGCTGCTGTGTGTGTGTGTGTGTGTGTGTGTGTGTGTGTGTGTGTGTGTGTGTGTGTGTGTGTGTGTGTGTGTGTGTGTGTGTGACAGACTGTGAAATGGTGCGTAGTAGCACCTGGGCCCTTCAGTGTTGATTGATCGGCTTGGTCATGTGGAAGAGTCCCATCTGGACGACCACGCTACGCTGTGTGTGTGTGTTGTGTATATGTGTGTTGTGTGTATATATATATATATGTGTGTGTGTGTGTGTGTGTGTGTGTGTGTGTGTGTGTGTGTGTGTGTGTGAGGTGAGTGCGGCAGATAGAGCTGTGCTGTGAACAGTGTGTTTATTGTGAGTCAGTCGGAGCCTCTTCACTTCTTCTACCCTGGGCTCCAGAGGCCACACATGAACTGTATTCCATCATCTGAGAACCAACCCAGCCTTAAAGGCAAACGCCACGCTTTTATCAACTGCACGTCTTAGTATTAGGCAAGTTTTCATCCAAATCTAACGCTAATTAAACTGGAAATCTGCAGTTTGGGCAGAAGTGAAGCGTGTCTGCACGAGTTTACGGATATTTGAGGAGGAGCGGTCTGTTATGGTGGATTTATGACGTCATTGATCCGTCGCATTTATCAGAAACAAAACGACAAAAACTTTATGTTCCTCTAAAAACAGCGGTGGAGTCACAGAAGTACAAAACTGGATGTGAGAACTAGAACCAGAACCAGAACTAGAACCAGAACCAGAACTAGAACCAGAAGGGCTGTCAAACTCCTTTTAGTTCAGTTCCATATTTAGCCCAATTTGATCTTAAGCAGGCCAGACCAGTAAAATAATGACTTAATAACCTATAAATAATGACAAATCCAAGTTTTTCTTTTTGTTTTAGTACAAAAAAAACCCCCCATTAAATTATGAAAATATTTACGTTACAAAAAAGATGTGAATAACCTGAAAAAACTGAAATTTCTTTTGAAAAATTAGTGCAATTTTAACAATATTCTGCCTCAACTTATTATTTCTACATGTACATGTACACACAGTGTTACTTAAACATTTGGTAACAGACAGAATATTGTGAAAATTTTGGAGTTTGGAACTAAAATTTGAACAGTTTCTCCAATATTCAGTCTGTTACTATGAACACAAATCCAGATCACAGTGGATCCATAAATGCACCAAACATTTAGGAACAGGCAGAATATTTTTTAAAATTGTACATTTGGGGTTGTTCGTCTTTGTTTTTATTTATGTATTTATTTGCATTTTATTGTGAAAAAATAGTTTTGTAAATGTAAATATTTTCACAGTGTAATGTTATTTTTTTCACTTAAATTTTTTCCACATAATTTTTCACAAAGAAAATTTGTGGTTGTCTTTATTTATGGGTTATTGTGTTATTTTGACTGTAGATCACATGGGCTGTATGTGGAACATGAACCAACCTGGACTGTTCAGGTTCATTTTTGCACTTCCATCCCACGGGCTGGAATGGACCCTTTGGTGGGGGGTGGGGGTGGGGGTGGGGGGGCCTGGGCCTGGGCCTGGCCCCTGGGCTGCATGTTTGACACCTGTGGTTTAATGCTTGGTGTCATATGTGTCCCATGCAGTCGTATCCACATATTTGACAGTTGTGTTTAAACTCTGTGGGTTTGGTTTGGGTTTACTTCTGTGGTGCCACATGTGGGCGTGTCTGTTTCCACAGAGCCAATCAAATGATCTGAACTCTGCCCTCTGAACTTTGTCCCAGTGGATCATTTAGATTCGTCCTAAACTTGGACAAATTCCTCATATGAGGCAGAACAGTCGCAAGTGTAAGAACAGACTGGAACCAGCCTGGGGAACTGGACCCGGGTAGGCCCACAGGTGTGTGTCCTGGACCCAGGTAGGCCCACTGAGTGTCCTGGACCCGAGTAGGTCCAGGGGTGTGTTTCCTGGACCCAGGTAGGCCCACTGAGTGTCCTGGACCCAGGTAGGCCCACTGAGTGTCCTGGACCCGAGTAGGTCCAGGGGTGTGTTTCCTGGACCCAGGTAGGCCCACTGAGTGTCCTGGACCCAGGTAGGCCCACTGAGTGTCCTGGACCCAGGTAGGCCCACTGAGTGTCCTGGACCCGAGTAGGTCCAGGGGTGTGTTTCCTGGACCCAGGTAGGCCCACTGAGTGTCCTGGACCCAGGTAGGCCCACTGAGTGTCCTGGACCCAGGTAGGCCCACTGAGTGTCCTGGACCCGAGTAGGTCCAGGGGTGTGTTTCCTGGACCCAGTTAGGTCCACAGGTGCGTGTCCTGGACCCAGGTAGGCCCACAGGTGTGTGTCCTGGACTCTGGTAGGTCCAGGGGTGTGTGTCCTGGTTCTTTGGGCCTCTGTCCTGTTGGTCTTCAGCTGGTCCAAGTTCTGGTCCAGGTTCTGGTCTAACCCTGGTCTGGTCCCAGCTGTCTCATAATCAGATCCAGGATGGACGTGGGAACCCTGACCCCGTTTACACGACCAGACAAATCTGACAACTGTCATAATCATGTGATGCGTTCACATGCACTCTGTAGATCTGATCATCCTTCAGCCCTGGTTCAGTCGTTTCAGTCCATTATTGGATTTGTTTCAGAGTTCGTACAAACGTAGAATCCAACTTCCTGTTGTCGTCTACATAACGTGTGTTTTCTGTGTTTTTTCCACCTGTTCAGATGGAACAGAACTAAATCAAACAGATTCACCTGAACACATGCATGAAGACTGGAGTTAATCTGACTGAGTGTAATCAGATTACACTGTTTACATGAATAATCTGAATAAACTCCATAAATCACACACTGATCAGTTTGAATGTAAACAGGTTCATTAGTGTTTTTATCAGCTTTAAGTCTGGTTTGAGTTTAGGATGTGTGGAAGTTATTATTATTATTATTATTATTATTATTATTATTATTATTACTATTATTATTATTATTATTATTACTATTATTACTATTATTATTATTATTATTATTATTATTATTATTATTATTACTATTATTACTATTATTATTATTACTATTATTATTATTATTATTATTATTACTATTATTACTATTATTATTATTATTATTATTATTACTATTATTATTATTATTATTATTATTATTATTATTCCATCCTGTGGTCTTCCTCACACACATTGGACCAGTCTAATTCCTGGTGTTGAATCCGTTCCAGTCACTTTGGTTCCAGTTCATTTCTTCTGTTTCCTCGTTGTTCGTCTTCACGTCTTATTTCTGCTCTTTGTCGTCTTCCTGTTTCCTCGCTCCCCCCCTCTCTCTCTCCTTCTCTCTCTCTCCTTCTCTTTCTCTCTCTCTCTCTCCCTCTCTCTATTTCTCCCTCTCCTCTCCCCCTCTCTTTCTCTCTCTCTCTTCGTCTCCTCCCCCTCTCTCCTCCCTCTCTCTCCCCCCCCCTCTCTCTCTCTCCCTCTCTCTCTCCTCTCTCCTTCTCTCTCTTCCTCTCTCTCTCTCCCTCTCTCCTCTCTCTCCTTCTCTCTCTCTTTCTCTCCATCTCTCTCTCCCTCTCTCTCTCTTCGTCTCTCTCTCTCCCTCCCTTTCTTTCTCCCTCCCTCTCTCTCTCTTTCTCTCTCTCCTTCTCCCTCTCTCTCTCTCTCTCTCTCTCCCTCCCTCTCTCCTCTCTCACTCCCTCTCTCGTCTCTCTCTCCCTCCCTTTCTTTCTCCCTCCCTCTCTCTCTCTTTCTCTCTCTCCTTCTCCCTCTCTCTCTCTTCATCTCTCTCTCTCTCTCTCTCTCCCTCCCTCTCTCCTCTCTCACTCCCTCTCTCGTCTCTCTCTCCCTCTCTCTCTCTCCTGTCTTCATTTCATCTCTCGCCATCTGCCTCCCTCCATCTCCGTCTTCCTCTGCATCTCTCTCTCTCTCAGTTTACTCCAGTCTCCTTCTATGTCTCTCGCCCCTCCCTCCCTCTCTCTCCTCTCTCTAAAACTTGGCAGAGATCCTCGTCATGTTTTTTTTTCTTCTTCCTCTCCCTCCTCGTTTAGGGGATTGCGAATGAATGCGATCCAATCTAGACCTCGGCTAAGAGACATGAATTTTCATTAATTACAACCTTGTCAGCAAAAGCATTATGGGAGCTGAATATGAAAATGCTAATGAGGGGAGCTCATTTGCATATTTTTCTTTGTTGGAATGTCATTAATTATTACGTTTTATGATGATGAATGCAGCTGTCGATGGCTGGCCCTCCATGCCTAATTAGCTATCAGAAAATCCTCCGATCAAAAACCGCCGGGCCCGTCCTGAAGTTTACTTTCTGCTTTTACACCTTCTCGCTGTTCGGTTGCCGTCGGTTACCGCTACAGGTGTGCGCTGTACAGTTTCCTCACTGCTGTGAAACTCCGGCCTTTTTGGTTTTGTACTGTAAAACAATTAAAAAAAAAAAAAAAAAACACCACTTAAGCGACAGTGAGCCAATCAGAAGAAACTTAGTAAAGTTCTGGTCAAATCTGGATTTTTCAACCTGTTCCAATAATTGTAGTCAGAACCCTTTAACCGTGCAGCCAGAAAACAACAACGAAAACCATCCAAACTCTAATGGTGCTGAGTATTTAATTAACCCGATCACATTTTGTAGCTTATTACCTCGGACAGCTTTTCCACAAATGTTTTAAAATGAGCATCACAGCTTAAAACTCCTAAAAACAAAACCGATGTTTGACCCTTTAACCCCTGAGACATTCTGTGTGCTGTGTAGGAACAAAAACAAAATAAGATCATAAAATAACAAATAGCATGCAAAAATGAGGAAAAAATGGAGTAAAGTTAAGTATAACCTAATTAAATAATAAATAACATGAAAAAATGTGGGGAAAATGGACTAAAATTAAGTAAAAAAAAAAAAAATGCAAAGAAAGAAAAAAGAATAAAACAAGTAACAAGGATTTGAATTTGGGCCCAGTAGTATTTGTTTTGATGTCTTTTTTTTATTATAAATAAATCAATCTAGTTGTAGGGGGAAAAAAACAAAACAAATTAAGAATAAAATAATAAATAACATGAAAAAATGTGCAAAAATTTCAATACTAAAATTGAATAAAAAATAATAAAATAATAAATAACATGAAAAAATGTGTAAAAAATGTACTAATTTTTTTGTTTGTAAATTAATAAATCAATCTAGTTACTTTTTGACACCTGTTTAATTCCATAAAGTTAAAAAAAAAAAAAAAAAGATGAGGAGTTGGGGTATTGGGGAAAAAAAACCTGAAAGAAAAAGACGGTGGAGATACCCGGTGTCTGTGTTACATGAAGATTTTTGTATGAACGTCAAATAAAAATGTGTTTTATCTGAAAAAGTCATTCCATAAACATGGAGACGAACGTAAATATCATGTTTATTTACAGATATATTCATGATTATTATTGTATATTACCCCTCTATTTCGTACTAAATTATGGAATTATTCAGTTTCCTGGTGTGTCCACACATACGACACATTTGTTTTTAAACTCTTCTTCTTCTCTTGTTGTAACATCCGTCAACATCCGTTTGTTTTGTTTTTTTAATTCGTGTGACTCTAGTTGCAGATAAAGGTCTTTCCAGTTTTGTGTGATATACCATTTGCACTATGACTGAAAAAACACCTCTTGCCAGCACAAAAACTTTTAATGGAAAAATGAGTTTTGGTGAAATTGTCGTTTTTCCACTTGGCAAATTTTTATGTACAAGTTATATTCACGCAATCTAAGGGCCAATGGAAAAGAGACTAGTGATGAGACCATCAAATGACTGATATGATGCTAGCCGTTAGCATTAGCTCACCCATGACCCCTCATACTCCCACAGCTCCACCTCTTTTGTCCAAATATGGTCACTTCAGGCTCCAATAAGCCAACATGCAATATTGCTAGTCAAATTATATAACTAATTACCTTTGACGACGTTTGCGTAAATGACTCCAGTTGTCCATTAAAGTTCAGATTTTCTATGTGAAGACACACTTCTTTTGGATTTTAATTGAATCTGAATTTGAATTTGGGCCCAGAAGTTTTAGTTTTTTTGTTTGTTTGTTTGTTTTTGTTTTTGTTTTTTAAATAAATATATCAGTTTAGTGCGTTTTGACACCGGGTTGAAGTGCAAAAAGCAGTTACACAGTTTAAAAAAAAGAATAAAATGAGCAACAAAATGAATAAAAACAGCCAATGTCATCCATAAAATCAACAAAAATGAAAAATAAATCAACAAAATGATAAGTAACATGAACAAAATAAGGTTAGAGGCACTTGTTTTATTTTCAGTTAATGAAATATTTTGCTGTTAAAGTCACTCTTTCTTCAGTTTTCCCTGTTTTGATAAAAAAAAAAAAAACTTTAAATTTACTTTAATAAACATCTACATAATCAGTGAATTAAATACAGAAAAATTCAAAATGCAGAAAACAGAGGATCATATTAGAATAAGTAGTGAAAAATATTAAGTTCAGTTTAGGTTTTACTAATGACAGTGGATGGAGACACTTGGTTTATGTATATTAAATAATAAAGGACCAAAATGATTATTATTTATTTATTTATTTATTTTCACAAAATCCTGAATAATGTAAAAAAAAAAAAAAAAAAAAAAGCCAAAAGTTTACTAAAATTACCTTTAAAAGAAATAAAATGAGTCACAAAATAAACAAAAACAGTCAGTGATCAATAGAATGAACAAAAATGAATTAAAAAAAAAGAAAAAAGAAAGTTGAAGACACTTATTTTATGTTCAGTTTGAAGTTTGAAATGATATATTTTGCTGTTAAAGTCACTTTTTCTTCAGTTTTTTTCTGTTTTGATAAAATAAGCTTTAATGAGCATCTACATGATCAGTGAAATAAATACAGAAAAACTGAAAATGCAAAATACAGAGAATAAGAGAATTAGAATAAATAGTGAAAAATATTAAGTTAAGTTTAATTAAGTTTTACTAATGACAGTGGATGGAGACACTTGGTTTATGTATTTTAGATAAGAAAAGGACCAAAGTTATTATTATTATTATTATTATTATTATTATTATTATTATTATTATTATTATTAATAATAATATTTACAAAGTGCTAAATAATGTAAAATAAATAAATAATAATAAAAGCAGAAAATTGACTACAATTACATTTTAAAAAATGAGTCTCAAAATAAACAAAAAAAAAGTCAAAGTGATCAATAGAATGAACAAAATGAATAAAAAAAGAAAAAAATAAGGTTGGAGACAATTATTTTATGTTCAGTTTGAAGTTAGAAATGATATATTTTGCTTTTAAAGTCACTTTTTCTTCAGTTTTTGTCTGTTTTGATGAAAAAAAAACCTTTGAATTTCCTCTGAGCTTTAATGAACATCTACATGATCAGTGAATTAAATATATTAAATGCATTATTATTATTATTATTATTATTATTATTATTATTATTATTATTATCATCAAATATGGAAAATACATGATTTCCACTGAAACCTGTCAAATCCAGAGGGTCATATTAGAGGTGAATGTGCAGTGGAAGTTGAATCCACGTCTCTATTGTCTAAAAAAGTGAAGTGATGAAGACTTACCAAACCCCTCCTACAACCCCCCCCCCCCCTCTGCTGCTGCTTAATGAATGCCAGGCTTAATTAGAGCACCATGATGTCACAGGCATTAATTATCAGTTGGCTTGGATTCAGAAAACACACTCTGTCTTCCTCTGCAAATCCATTTTCTCTTTCTGTCAAATTCACACCGAGATGTTCTGTCCGACATTTTCAACTGCGATCTGTCACCGTGACGACGCAGACGTGGGTCTAATCTGGACGGATGAGACCGGAAGGACTCAACCGCAGACCACTGTAGGTGTGTTTACTTCACATCCTGCAGGAGTCGCCTCGTTTAGACGCTTTTTAATTCAAGTTAAAGTGAATCTGAGGTTGATGATCGTCTTCAGTTCATGACACAAATAAACAATAAAACCACAAGTATTCAACGACACATGAACGGAATATGTCAGAAAACAAGCAAATAACAAGATGGAGCAAGAACAAATGGACTTATAATGGAAGGAGATGAAAAAGCACTGTTTCTGTCTTTGCTACATCATTTACAAATTAAAAGATAAAATAAAACAAAGTAAAAGACAAAATTAAACAAAGTAAAATATTAAAATAAAACAAATTAAAAGACAAAATAAAACAAAACAAAGTAAAAGATAAAATAAATCCGAAACAAAGTAAAAAATAAAATGAAACAAAAACAAAGTAAAAGATAAAATAAAAGTAAAAGACAAAATTAAACAAATGAAAAGATTAAAATAGAACAAATTAAAATATAAAATAAAACAAAGTAAAATATATAATAAATCCAAAACAAAGTAAAAAATAAAATAAAACAAAAACAAAGTTAAAAAAGTTGGAACCGTCTTCATGTGAATACGATTTGAGGTGGATTCCGATTGGACACGGGGCGTTCAGGGGCGGCGTGGCATGTGTTAGCCACAGGGCTAGCTGTTTAGCATTAGCCACAGGGCTAGCTGTTTAGCATTAGCCACAGGGCTAGGTCTGTGACAGGGCTAATCTGTTGGATTGGGAGCATTGGTTTAGTCCAAACTAAGGCTTTGGAAGGAACCACTGAAATGGTTCTGTACGGAACAAAGGTTAGGATAGTTTTGGATTTTTCAATATAGTTTAGTTTTATTTAGTTTTGACTTTTTTTCTCTAATTAAGTTCGTTTTAATTTGTTTTTAGAGCAGGTTTGCTAGTTTTTATTAGATTTCATTTTTTTGGTAAATGCTTAGTTTTAGTTTAGTTTAGTTGTAGTTTAGTTGTAGTTTAGTTGTAGTTCAGTTGTAGTTCAGTTGTAGCTCAGTTGTAGTTCAGTTGTAGTTCAGTTGTAGTTCAGTTGTAGCTCAGTTGTAGTTTAGTTGTAGTTCAGTTGTAGCTCAGTTGTAGTTCAGTTGTAGTTTAGTTGTAGTTCAGTTGTAGCTCAGTTGTAGTTTAGTTGTAGTTCAGTTGTAGTTCAGTTGTAGCTCAGTTGTAGCTCAGTTGTAGTTCAGTTGTAGTTTAGTTGTAGTTCAGTTGTAGCTCAGTTGTAGTTCAGTTGTAGTTTAGTTGTAGTTCAGTTGTAGCTCAGTTGTAGTTCAGTTGTAGTTCAGTTGTAGTTCAGTTGTAGTTCAGTTGTAGCTCAGTTGTAGTTTAGTTGTAGTTCAGTTGTAGTTCAGTTGTAGCTCAGTTGTAGTTTAGTTGTAGTTTAGTTGTAGTTCAGTTGTAGTTCAGTTGTAGTTCAGTTGTAGTTCAGGTGTAGTTCAGTTGTAGTTCAGTGGTCTCTTTTCTCTTCTTCTCTGTGCTCCTATTCAAATCAATCCCAGACAGGACTCTGCTGCTTTAGTCTCCATGTTTCCAGGTAGAGTGGGGACCAGAAGACGACTGGAAACCACAAGTGAACACAAGTGACGGAGCAAAAAGTGTCGTATGGTGCTGCCAGCTAAAATTGCTAGAGCAAAATCAATTGCTTTCATATCAATCCAACATTGACAAAGATGAAAACGAAGGGAATTTTATCCATAATTTTTATCTGTTTTAGTTAGTTTTGTAAACACACAGTACAGTTTCAGTTAGTTATGTTTTTTTTTTCTTCTTTTAATTATAGTTTTTATTTATTTGAGTTAATGAAAATATTGTTGTTGTGGTCTGTGTGTGTGTGTGTGTGTGTGTGTGTGTTGTTGTGTTGTTGTAGTCTGTGTGTGTTGTTGTGTTGTTGTAGTCTGTGTGTGTGTTGTTGTGTTGTTGTGGTCCGTGTGTGTGTTGTGTTGTTTGGTCTGTGTGTGTTATTGTGGTCCTTGTGTGTGTGTCGTTGTGTTGTTGTGGTCCTTGTGTGTGTGTCGTTGTGTTGTTGTGGTCCTTGTGTGTGTCGTTGTGTTGTTGTGGTCCTTGTGTGTGTGTCGTTGTGTTGTTGTGGTCCTTGTGTGTGTGTCGTTGTGTTGTTGTGGTCCTTGTGTGTGTGTCGTTGCGTTGTTGTGGTCCTTGAGTTTGTGTTGTTGTGGTCCTTGTGTGTGTCGTTGTGGTCCTTGAGTTTGTGTTGTTGTGGTCCTTGTGTGTGTCGTTGTGTTGTTGTGGTCCTTGTGTTTGTGTTGTTGTGGTCCTTGTGTGTGTCGTTGTGTTGTTGTGGTCCTTGTGTTTGTGTTGTTGTGGTCCTTGTGTGTGTCGTTGTGTTGTTGTGGTCCTTGTGTTGTTGTTGCGTTGTTGAAAACACACAAAGGCGCTGGAGGATTCACCGATGCTGAAACGATGCTGGAATACTGATGTGTGTGTGTGTGTGTGTGTGTGTGTGTGTGTGTGACATGTTGGCAGCAGATAGTGGTCCCCCCCCGGGCTTTGCCAATGTGGCACTGCCCCCCCCCCCCCCCCCCCCAACAGCAGTATGGCACAGGATCAGGCTTTGTTGTGCTGCTCTGTGTGTGTGTGTGTGTGTGTGTTTTGTGTTCAGATCATGTGTTGTACTTATGTCACTACATTCAGAGTGTTTATTTTAAATCTATATGATTGTCATCGTTTCAAACCTTTAGATTGATTTGATTTTTGTTTTTGATCAAATAAAAACTGAACCAACGTCGATTTAAGTCGATTTTATTCAATAAAGTTTAAATTAAACCAATATTCTGTCAATTTGAAATCTGATATAAAACTAACTGCATCAGAATACACACTGTATGTGTGCTGTAGTATTTGTACACACTGTATGTGTGCTGTAGTATTTGTACACACTGTATGTGTGTTGTATTTATGCACACTGTATGTGTGTTGTAGTATTTGTACACACTGTATGTGTGTTGTAGTATTTGTACACACTGTATGTGTGCTGTAGTATTTGTACACACTGTATGTGTGCTGTAGTATTTGTACACACTGTATGTGTGTTGTATTTATGCACACTGTATGTGTGCTGTAGTATTTGTACACACTGTATGTGTGTTGTATTTATGCACACTGTATGTGTGCTGTAGTATTTGTACACACTGTATGTGTGTTGTAGTATTTGTACACACTGTATGTGTGTTGTATTTATGCACACTGTATGTGTGTTGTAGTATTTGTACACACTGTATGTGTGTTGTAGTATTTGTACACACTGTATGTGTGCTGTAGTATTTGTACACACTGTATGTGTGCTGTAGTATTTGTACACACTGTATGTGTGTTGTAGTATTTGTACACACTGTATGTGTGCTGTAGTATTTGTACACACTGTATGTGTGCTGTAGTATTTGTACACACTGTATGTGTGTTGTATTTATGCACACTGTATGTGTGTTGTAGTATTTGTACACACTGTATGTGTGTTGTAGTATTTGTACACACTGTATGTGTGCTGTAGTATTTGTACACACTGTATGTGTGTTGTAGTATTTGTACACACTGTTTGTGTGTTGTAGTATTTGTACACACTGTATGTGTGCTGTAGTATTTGTACACACTGTATGTGTGTTGTATTTATGCACACTGTATGTGTGTTGTAGTATTTGTACACACTGTATGTGTGTTGTAGTATTTGTACACACTGTATGTGTGCTGTAGTATTTGTACACACTGTATGTGTGTTGTAGTATTTGTACACACTGTTTGTGTGTTGTAGTATTTGTACACACTGTATGTGTGCTGTAGTATTTGTACACACTGTATGTGTGTTGTATTTATGCACACTGTATGTGTGTTGTAGTATTTGTACACACTGTATGTGTGCTGTAGTATTTGTACACACTGTATGTGTGCTGTAGTATTTGTACACACTGTATGTGTGCTGTAGTATTTGTACACACTGTATGTGTGCTGTAGTATTTGTACACACTGTGTTGTAGTATTAGTGTTTGTAGTCAGGTACAGACTGACCTTTGTGTGTTTGTACTGCTGTGGTTTCATTCATAGTTAAAGGTTCTTGAACCCTTCACTCTTCAGACTGTTCGTCTGTTCTGGAACTGAACTGTTCGTGTTTTTGTTCAGACTGTCTGGAACTTTTCTACATTTTTTGTGTGTGTTTCACCAACTTGAGCCATAAACAAAAAAAAGCCAAATATTCAATAACTGTCATATTTTAACCCTTTAAAACTCACGTTTTAATGTAAAAAAAAAAACCAAAACATGTTTTTGATGCAAAAAAGTTTTTTCAATATTCTACAGATAAATATATATTATTTATTTACTTATTTTTTCCTTCTGTCAGTGATGCACACCAACACTGGTTCATATTATTATTATTATTATTGGTCACATGTTAAATGTTATATGTGTCAGTGTGTATTTGTACTCACTTGGTCGAAGGGTGTTAGTGTAGGAATTTAACACTGTTTATTATGGGATGGATTTAGTGGATGGATCAGAATTTAAACAATCAGACAAAAATGAACAACTGTTGAATTCAAATAATCTGAGCTTTAAGAACAGGAAGTGTGTTTAATATACTCACCTGGACAGCAGAGGGTTAAAGTGTGTTTAATATACTCACCTGGACACTGGAGGGTTAAAGAGTGTTTAATATCCTCACCTGGACACTGGAGGGTTAAAGTGTGTTTAATATACTCACCTGGACACCGGAGGGTTAAAGTGTGTTTAATATACTCACCTGGACACCGGAGGGTTAAAGTGTGTTTAATATACTCACCTGGACACCGGAGGGTTAAAGTGTGTTTAATATACTCACCTGGACACCGGAGGGTTAAAGTGTGTTTAATATCCTCACCTGGACACTGGAGGGTTAAAGTGTGTTTAATATACTCACCTGGACACCGGAGGGTTAAAGAGTGTTTAATATCCTCACCTGGACACTGGAGGGTTAAAGTGTGTTTAATATACTCACCTGGACAGCAGAGGGTTAAAGTGTGTTTAATATACTCACCTGGACACCGGAGGGTTAAAGTGTGTTTAATATACTCACCTGGACAGCAGAAGGTTAAAGTGTGTTTAATATACTCACCTGGACAGCAGAGGGTTAAAGTGTGTTTATAATACTCACCTGGACACCGGAGGGTTAAAGTGTGTTTAATATACTCACCTGGACACCAGAAGGTTAAAGTGTGTTTAATATACTCACCTGGACACCGGAGGGTTAAAGTGTGTTTAATATCCTCACCTGGACACCGGAGGGTTAAAGTGTGTTTAATATACTCACCTGGACACCTGAGGGTTAAAGAGTGTTTAATATACTCACCTGGACACCAGAGGGTTAAAGTGTGTTTAATATACTCACCTGGACACCCGAGGGTTAAAGAGTGTTTAATATACTCACCTGGACACCGAAGGGTTAAAGTGTGTTTAATATACTCACCTGGACACCAGAAGGTTAAAGTGTGTTTAATATACTCACCTGGACACCGGAGGGTTAAAGTGTGTTTAATATACTCACCTGGACACCGGAGGGTTAAAGTGTGTTTAATATACTCACCTGGACACCGGAGGGTTAAAGTGTGTTTAATATACTCACCTGGACACCGGAGGGTTAAAGTGTGTTTAATATACTCACCTGGACACCGGAGGGTAAAACATGAACTCAGCTATGAATCTGACCTGTGTGTGGATAGACTCCACCCCCATCCTGTCCTGATTGGTCAGTGAGTCCTCCACTGTGTTGATTGTGTGTCTGTTGTGTTGATTGTGTGTTGGTTGTGTGTCTGTTGTGTCTGTTGTGTCTGTTGTGTTGGTTGTTTCAGCACTCCATCTCTGAGAAAACATATAAAATAATGTGTTTTTCAGTCATTTTTTTCTTGTTTTATTCATTGGATCATGTATAAAACCCTCAGATTCATTAGATTTTTCATTTTTAAGACACTGATAAAGTAGAAACTGAACCCAAACCAACAACAAACCAACAGACAGACAGACACACAAACCTGACATCCACGCGTCCAGTGCAGACTCATTCCATCCATCAGTTTATGTTCAGATTTTTATTTAATCACAACCAAAAGCAGAAGAAGGAAGCGCCTTAATTGTGATGCTGTGCGTGGCGGCAGCGTTGGCGGAGGCGGCGTAGCGTTTGTGTGCGTGTGTGTGCATGTGCGTGTGTGTGTGCATGTGTGTGTGCATGTGTGTGTGTGCTCTGCTCCTCTACCATATGGTCGCCCATGCTACATTAGCCTGTCACTGATAATGGATGGCCCTGGAAGCCCAGTTTTGCTTTAAGCGCTAACGCTCGCTGTGTGAGCGCGAGCGGCGGATGATGGCTGCCACGCCGCCGGCTGCAGGATGAGGGATCACGAAGCGAAGTCAGTCCGAACGTGCACACGCGGCGCCGCGGTCACTTCCGGAGGACGCCTGGTTCCTACCGTCTGATTGGTCCGTTGGCTTCACGGGCACTTCCTGGTTCCTGAACGGTGTTTTCTGTGACACATTCACCAGGTCGTTCAGTGGGTTTTTATTCATAAATGATAAATGTTTCAGACGAAACGGACGTCGTTTCAGATGAAACAGACAACGTTTCAGACGCTGCATTTTCTACCAATGTCAGGTTTTAACAGAAGTTCAGACGTTTTCTGACGCTTTTGACCAAGTTTATTTATTGAAAACAGGTGGAAAATGAAAGAAAAAATGAGTTTATTTAGTGACAGTGAGGAGGAAAAGGAGAAGGTGAAGAGGAGATGAGGGAGCAAAGGAGGACATGAGGAGGAAAAGAAGAGGAGGAGGAGGAGATGAGGAAAAGAAAAGGAGGAGGAGGAGATGAGGAGCAAAAGGAGGAGGTGAAGGGGAGGACAAGGAGGAGGTGAAGACAGGATCTTTATTGTGTTTCATCTTTTCCATCTTTCACATTGTTTTCACTTCAGTTTTTTCTCCATTTTTATCCTCGGTTATATTTGAACGTGTCTGTGTGAAGTTGCTTCCTGTTCGTATTGGTCGTACTGGTTTTAGTTGTACTGGTTTTAGTTGTACTGGTTTTAGTTGTACTGGTTTTAGTTGTACTGGTTTTGGTCGTACTGGTTTTAGTTGTACTGGTTTTAGTTGTACTGGTTTTGGTCGTACTGGTTTTAGTTGTACTGGTTTTAGTTGTACTGGTTTTGGTCGTACTGGTTTTAGTTGTACTGGTTTTAGTGTTTTCAGTGTCAGGTCTGATGGAGGAAACATGTAAAAACAAGTGTTCATTGAACTCAGAGCTCCTCCTTCACCCTGAACAGTGTGCATGTGTGGATCGACTCTTTGTGTTTAAATCCAACAGTTTCCAGGTTGTTCCATACAGCACAAACAGTTGCAGCTTGGTACCAGTCATGTGTCTGTCCAATTAGATTCAATTCACATCAGTATTAGTTGAGTTCTGATTTTAAATGTGTGGGAAATGGGATTTTCAGTGTTAAGTGTAAATGTCCACAGAGTCCACATTCCACAGTGGATGTGGACAATTTAGTTCCAGATACAAGAGATTGTTCTAAGCTACAGGTGGATCCAACTGGAGGCTAATCGGAGTCGTTTTGAATTTTTGATGAATTTTCAAAAATGTCTCAATGATGACAGATGGAAAAATTGTAGATGTTGTGACCTTGCTGTGACCTTGAACTTTGTCCTACTGGGACCAAAATGGACTGGGTTGGTCCCAGGGCCTAGGCCTATCTGTGGGGAAGATCTGGGAAAGATGGAGGGAAGAGTTTTCCACTAAAGTTGCTAAAAAACAAACAAACAAAGTGATCACAACACCTCCTGGTGGAGGTAATATAGACTGGCTGTTTACTGCCGTCCCATGATGCAACAGGAGCAGCAGGTTCATCACTAAATCCAGAAAGGGGGGGGTGGGGGGTGGGGGGTGAAACATTGTGAAGTGGGCGGTCCTTCAGTCATCCACACACTTCCCTCTGACGTTGCCGGGGTACTGTCCCGGCTGTTGCTGCGTTGCCATGGCAGCAGACGAGGCTAAAGTGTGGGCTGTGGCCTTTTTTCCCACGCTTCCAGGGCAGCGCCATGTGAACGCAGCGGGCACAGAGTGAGCTGGCACAGGCTGAATGAACCAGGAGGACAAAGAGCAGTGAGGAGGGGGAGGGGCCTCACAGGCCCGGTCCACCTCTGACGGTGACGCCAAGGGGCGGAGTTCACCTACGAACACACCCACCTCAGTGCGGATGTTCGTACAGGAAGAAGAAATACTGAGTTTAACGAGTTTAAGCCCAGAAAAGACTGATGAGGGACTGGGACTAGGACTAGGACTAGGACAGAGACTGGGACTGGGATTAGGACTGGGGCTGGGACAGAGACTGGGACTGGGACTGGGACTGGGACTGGGACTGGGATTAGGACTGGGACTGGGACTGGGACAGGGACTGAGACTGGGACTGGGACTGGGACAGAGACTAGGGCTGGGACTGGGACTGGGACAGGGACTGAGACTGAGACTGGGACAGGGACTGAGACTGAGACTGGGACCAGGACATTTGTAAATGTGTGAAATGTTCTTGCTCCTGATGTTCACTGTCGGTCTTTTTATTTTCTGACCAATCAGAATGAGGATTACATCGTCTGCCATCTGTGGGGTCTTTGACAATGGCGCTGCAGAGTCTCGTAGTTGACATTAGCTGCTAATGCTAACAGTAGCTAATGCTTGTATTCATGTGGAATGTTTATGCTGTGGATGTTCGCTGTTTGAGTGAGCAGTGAATCATCCAGTGGCGATCTGGTGTCCCCGCCCCCCTTGGCCCCTCCCCCTCCTGTCCCTCGCCGTGCGGTGTCAGGTGGGGTCTGTCCCCCTGCGTCGGCGCCGCTCTGATGCCCCCCCCCCCCCCCCACGCTGTGTGGGAGCAGATATGTCATTATTCTGCATCCAGGTGGTCACGCTGAAATCACAGCGAGCCCATCAGCGGCGCCCGGTTCCACTGCCACCGCCACCGCGCAGGTGTTCCAACGCCGTCACATTAGTCTAAATACAGGTATTAAACCGAGAGAGAGGACGGACGGAGGAGGGGGAGCTGTCAGGGATGGTGGTGGTGGTGGGGGGGGGGGTCAATCAAACCACAGTGGATCAACTCTGAACACTGTTATCATCATAAAACCACATTTATACGACAGTTTGGACGCAAAAAACAGAAGAAACAGCACAGTCTGTCACATGTTGTCATGCATCCGCACAAAAAAACACTGGACTGTTTACTTTAGGCTTTTAACTCATCGGCCGTCTTCATTAGCAGTTTCTTCAAATGTCTTCTGTGATGAAACTAATGGATTCATTTGAATTGTTTTTTATGGAGCTTATTTGGGACAATGTCTACAAAGTGTGTTCCAATGTTTTCATAAAGAACTTCACTTTCAATATCTGTCCATTAGTTATCATTATTATGTTAAATAAATGTTTGAAAATCACGAACTCACAAAACTATAGATGATAGATACACTCCAAAACAGCACTATCACTGTTATATACACTAGTGTGTTGACCCGCTGACTTTAGGAAAAAGATGTGACTCTATATTCTATAAGTACTTACATAAAATTGTTTGGTAAATCATTCTTTAAAATTTAAACGACAATTAAAATTTTAATACTGATATGTAGGGACTGAAGTTGGTAACTGCGGCGTTCCTGTTTTTGACTTAATTTCCTATCATGCAGCGTGGTACTGCACTTCCCATCAATATCATCCACTGACCACGCCCACTGTCTCCTGACGAGCAAGGCTGCTTCCTGTCCCGCCCCCTGGCAACTGCTTAGTAATGAAAATTAAAAAAAAGGGAATTTTAAAGAAAAAAGATGTTTAATGTGGAGACGGGACTGTTCCAAACATTCGTCAGAACCACACACACACACACACACACACACACAGTGCAGACCTCTACCCTCGTGTTCTAGACCAATAGAAAGAACCCGGTCTCAGATCAAAGATGGCGTCTGGGTTTCAACAGTTCAACAGTGAAACAGAAATGTGACACGATCGTCTTCAAAGGGTTAAAGTGTGACGGTTCCACCTGTATTCACATGGTCTCTGTTCATTTAACACCAGTGGATTAAACCCATGTTACAGGCTTTCATCAGTCCTGGACGTACGGCGGACCCGTGTGTCCCTCACAGGACGCCGTAGACCAGGGGTGCCCAACCCTGGTCCTCGAGGGCTACTATCCTGCATGTTTTAGATGTATCCCTCTTCCAACCCACCTGATTGAAATGATAGGCCTATCATCAGGCTCTGCAGAAGCCTGATAATGACCGTCAGGTGTGCTGGGAGAGGGAAACATCTAAAACATGCAGGATAGTAGCCCTCGAGGACCAGGGTTGGGCACCCCTGCCGTAGACCCTGTCCAGGCCTCAGTCGTCCGTCGTCCACCTGTGCTTTAAGAACTGCAGCAGCCACGGCTCCGAGGTCAAAGGTCAAAGTCAGAGCATCAGACAGCTCTGACAGCACAGAACCACAGCCCTTTGACCTTTGACCCCTGCAGTCTGACAGCACATGACCCATCGGTGTCTCTCTGAGGTCACCTCTTCCTTCTCCCCCTCTTCCTCCTCCTTCTCCTCCTCCTTCTCCTCCTCCTTCTCCCCTCTTCCTCCTCCTTCTCCTCTTCCTCCTCCTTCTCCTCCTCCTCATCACTGACAGAAAACCACAGACACCTTTTTCATTCACAGCTGAGAAATGCGAACACCGACAGATGGATGTGTTCAAATGGTCTGTTTTTGGGAACATCTACCGTCTCTGACCGCCTGATTCTGGAGTTTTTATCCATTCTCTGTTTCATTCTCTTTTCTGATCATTACAGCCGTTGTCAGTGTTTTTACCTGTGATACCTCACCCTACTAGCTTTATTAGCTGTTAGCTCTGTTACCTCTGTTAGCACTATTAGCTCCACTAGCTCTATTAGCTCTGGTACCTCTGTTAACACCATTAGCTCTGTTAGCTCTATTAGCTCTGGTACCTCTGTTAACACCATTAGCTCTGTTAGCTCTATTAGCTCTGTTATCTCTGTTAGCACTATTAGCTCTATTAGCTCTACTAGCTCTATTAGCTCTATTAACTCTGTTGGCTCTGTTACCTCTGTTAGCACTATTAGCTCCACTAGCTCTATTAGCTCTGGTACCTCTGTTAGCACCATTAGCTCTGTTAGCTCTATTAGCTCTGTTTCCTCTGTTATCACTATTAGCTCTACTAGCTCTGTTAGCTCTGTTAGCTCTATTAACTCTACTAGCTCTATTAGCTCTGTCAGCTCTATTAGCTCTGCTAGCTCTACTAGCACTGTTAGCTCTATGAACTCTGTTAGCTCTATTAGCTCTGTTAGCTTTATTAGCTCTGTTAGCTTTATTAGCTCTGTTAGCTGTATTAGTTCTGTTAGCTCTATTAGCTCTGATAGCTCTACTATCTCTGTTACCTTGGGTTGCCCAGTTTCCGTCCTACTTATTCAATGGGGAGGGGGGTTACATATGGGGCGGGGCGGTCCATGCTGCACATATCTCACTCACAGTGGGTACAGTGCAAAGTGAAACTGAAACTTTCTGGAATGTTTCTAATGCCTCTACAGCTCTCGCTGTTGTGAAGCTCATTTACCTTTTCTCGACCTCCTGAAACTTCACAAACCTTTATTTGAGCGGGTGGGATGTTTGTTTATGGGGGCATTGCCCCCCCCCCCCCCCCCGGCACTGGCCCTGAGGCCTATTATATATTATACATACGTATAATAAGTCTAATGTGACGGTGATGGTTTTTTGTATCAAATGTACGGTGTGGTGGTGAGGATTTTATCGTGGTGCTGCACTGCGGCAAAAGCTTAGCAGTGGAAACACTGTTTTTAGATCCATTAGCTTTGTGCACTTTAGCCTGATGGTAGATTCAGTTAGAACTGTAGCTGTGTTAGCGGCAGGAGAGCTAATATCTACTGCTAGGTTTGACCTTTTAGCTTCTATATTTGTCTTAGGTCAGTTAGCTCTGTTAGCTGTTTAGTGTTTTCATTATTTGCTCTTAAGTAGTCTACCTTAAGTATATTATCTGTGTCAGCCCTGTTTAGCCCTGTTTAGCTCTGTTTAGCCCTGTTTAGCCCTGTTTAGCTCTGTTTAGCCCTGTTTAGCCCTGTTTACCACAGAAATGCTAATATCCAATACCAAGTTTGACCTTTTAGCTTCCATACTTGTGCTAGGTCGGTTAGCTCTGTTAGCTGTGTATTACTCTCATTATTTACTTTAAATTTAACATATATTATCTCTGTAGCCGCGTTAGCCACATAAGAGCTAATATCTAAGACTAAGTGTGACCTTTTAGTGGTTTAATACTCCCATTATTTACTCTTAACCTAAAGTATATTATCCCTGTTCAGCCCTGTTTAGTCCTGTTTGGCCCTGTTCAGCCCTGTTTAGTCCTGTTTAGTCCTGTTTGGCCCTGTTCAGCCCTGTTTAGTCCTGTTTAGCCCTGTTTAGCCCTGTTCAGCCCTGTCTAGTCAGATGTTGGTTTCTACCTGTGCAGTCGTTCATGTTTTTGTTCATTTTCTGCTGTTGGAAACTGAAGCTGAGTGTGTTTCAGCGTTCAGACTCAAACCCAGACTCCTCCTCCTGCTGCTGCTGGACGTTTGGACGTTTGGACGTTCAGGTCTTTTTAGCCTCTCGATGTGAAAATGTTCGTCTTGAGTCGGTCGGCGTCGGTGCAAACCTCTCGGCTCCCACTCTTCTTCGTCATTGTGCTGCACTTTAATACTTCCATATTGTGCAGCTAATTCAGAATTTCACACCTTTTTCTCTCTTTCGCTACCTCTCGCTTTGTCTCTTTCCGTCTAAACCCTGAAGACAAGAGAAAACGTGTTAAATCCACCTCTAAGAACCTTTTTAATTCGACATTAGCGGTCGTCATCTGTCTGTCGAACAATGCTCCCGCCTTTGTCTGACTGTTCAGCCCAATATTGTTCCATCGGTAATGAACTCCAAACACAGAATCAGGCTTTTAGTTTTAGATAATCCTGAATGTTTTACAGGAGATTTTTCCCTCTTTTTTTTGCTGTGTTTCATTGTCTCTGGAGCATAATTGGAGTGTGTTGTGTTCTTCATTTGTTTTTGGTTTTAGCAGAAACATGGGCTCCATGCCTCGTGGATGGAACTCCAGATGCTATTGTGGCCGAGATTTTAGTGGAAGTGCTGCCCGAAATCCTCAAGACAAAGGCAGCAGATATGGAGGTGGTGATGTAGGGGGGGCAGGGGGGTTCTGGTGGGGGGGGGGGGGGGGGGTGTATAAACCCTGGAAAGAGGAAAATCCACCAAAACGTTCATTCAGCGACAGTTCTGAAAGGTGGAACGACAAAAAGCAGGCGATGTCCAAATAAAATCAAACCTCGCCGCCGCACCCCCCCCAACTCCTGTCATGTTTCAGGTGCCATGTTTTCTTTCAACCCCCCCCCCCCCCCCCCCAAAAAAAAAAAAAAAAAAAAAAAAAACCTTCAGAGGGAAATAAAGACTGATAAACTCACGCATGGGCGTAAACGTTGCCAAATCGAGTCAGACCTCGACCAAAGTAAACGCCGAGCCACGGAGCGAGAAAAGAGAAAAAGAGAAGGAGAAAAGAGAAGGAGGGACGAGGTGGTGGTGGTTGGGGGGGGGGGTCGGTGGTTGGGTTGGTTTGGGGGGGGGGGGATTTGGGGCTCTAATGCCAGCCTTATGCGTCTTTTAGTCGTTTCCGCCGCCGGGGCTTGGCAAGCGGCGCGGCGTTGTCAGCCCGCCAACAAAAATCTGCAGTGGCTGCCGCATTTCAGCAGCAAACACACACACACACACACACACACGGGAAAACACACGCCACTGCCGCCGAAAAAGCGAGAAAAAGTCAAAGAAAAACCTCCAACCTGACGCAGGGACAGAAATTCGACTCATCGCGAAACACAACGTGATTTGACAGATTTTTTTTTTTTTTTTTTTTTGCAGTGCCACGAACGCACCACGATGCCTTCAAGGTCCAAAGTGTGATGTGAAATGTGTGATCATGCGTCTGTTTTTTGGACATTTGTCCCGTTTTGTCGTCCTGTTTGTGTTGTTTGTGTGTTGGTTTGGGGGGAGGGGTGGACCGCTGGTGGGGGGGTGGATAATGAAGTCTGTTGGTAACGGGGGGGTGGGGGGGTTGGACTTGGGGTCTCACACATGAACAGGAAGGTGTCATGGCTGCTGCAGATACAGGGTTTACGTTGGCACTCGTTGCGTTTCTTTTGATTGTAAATTCCGTCCAAATCGGCGTCGTTTCTCCAAACATTTGGCTCCTGATCGTCTTATAATTGAGCCGTTATTACCTCATTTTCCTCCTAAAAGTCACTTATTTTAGAATATTTGAAATGTTTCCACCCAATAACATTTTTTTGTTCATATTTTCCAACACCTAGAAACACTTTTTTGTAAATATTTTAACTAATGCATCCCAGGATCCTATATTTCCTGTTTTCCGGTGTGTTTTTGAACCATTCAGACATATTTTTATACTGCATTTGTGTGTGTGTGTGTGTGTGTGTGTATGCGGTAGAGCACTGTTTGTTCCAAAATCCCATCATGCAATTCTTCACCTGACCTGAATAGAACATGAATGATAGAACTAAAGCATCAGAGTTGAACTAAATGATGCATTGATTTCCTTTATGCAGACGTTATGGATTAAACTAATCGTGCATCATTTTAAAGTCCTCGCAAAGCATCATGGGGAATGTAGGAACTCTGCAGGACTCACTTTTTCAGATGTAGGTTAAGTGCTTAAAGCTGTTATTTTACGTAGCCCTTAAACACCTGGGGTTTATATTCACATTAAAAATATGAAGTAATAAAATATGTACACATAAAAAGTTTGAATAATATTGACGTACAGATAAAAAAAAAAAACACACCAAAACATAATTAAAAAAAGAAAAATCTACACTACTGGCCAGACGCCTAATTCTGTTAAAGTAGAAGAACAAAACTCCAACTCATCAGGCTCTGATGAAAGACATTATGCAGCACTTAGATTTGGAGAAAATCAAGTTTTCACTGAAATATAATGTAAAGTTATTTTCTTCAGTTTGGCAGCCTTTGGCATATTTTAGATACTATATAAAACTTTTTTACATTGTCTTTGTTCGAATTTCGATAAGAGTTAAAAAAAAAAACAAAAAAAAAAATTGAAAAACCTGAACAAATATGAACAAATGGACATGTCTAAACAAAACCAAATGACATTTAACTGTTTTATTGTTTCTCTAATTTTTCTTAATTTTTGGGAATGTTTTGTTCTTATTTTTCTGTTTATTTCTGTTCACATTTATCAGATTTTTGCCTATTTTTGACATCATTTATAGGTTATTATGTTATTATTTTACTGGCCCACATGATTGAAATGTGAAAAACCTGAACAAATATAAAAACACTGAAATTTCTTTTAAAAAATAGTTCAATTTCAACAATATTCTGCCTGTTATTAAATGTTTTGTGTATTTACTGTGATCTGTACGTTAAAATGGACGTTTGTTGATGATAAACTGAGGCAGAATACTGTTAAAAAAAACAACAAACAAAACTGACATATATGTAAGGGAAAGTGTCAAAATCAACCATATTCAATGACTAAAGATTTTTATGTAAAATTCAAGGATTTTCCATGAATAATGTGACTAATGTGTTGGAAACATAAGACTATAATTGGACTAAACACAGACTCTGAGCTCCGATAAAGTTGAACGGTTTATTTTATTATATTTGAATGTATTTGACAAAGACGATGCAAGAATAAAGAGAAAAGAGTGAAACTCTTTTCCTGGATGGACTACATGCAGTTGGACGTCCCTGGTGCCTGTCTTTAGGTTTGTCCATGTGTCTTATTTCCCATTTTTTAATCTTAAAAGTTTCTAAAACTATTCAAACATTTAAATTTGACTAAGAAATGTGAACAAAGGCAATTATTTTTAATACACGTGGATATTTAGAAAAACAGGTTTTTTTCTCAGTGTTTGTCTCGTCCACATGTAAACAGAGTTTGAGGACATTCGATCAGCTCCACCCTTTGGGTTTATTTATTAAACTGGTTTGTTTGTATTTGTTTTTTCATGGAAAATGAACAGATTATTAATCGAAGGTGTCTCATTTTACTAATGTCCACTGGTGTCATGGACACACATGTCCACACCATGAACAGAATACACTACAACAGCTATGGACAGTATCATCCACAGTGTCCACAGGATGGACAGTATCATCCACAGTGTCCACAGGCTGGACAGTATCATCCACAGTGTCCACAGGATGGACAGTATCATCCACAGTGTCCACAGGATGGACAGTATCATCCACAGTGTCCACAGGCTGGACAGTATCATCCACAGTGTCCACAGGTTGGACAGTATCATCCACAGTGTCCACAGGTTGGACAGTATCATCCACAGTGTCCACAGGCTGGACAGTATCATCCACAGTGTCCACAGGATGGACAGTATCATCCACAGTGTCCACAGGCTGGACAGTATCATCCACAGTGTCCACAGGATGGACAGTATCATCCATAGTGTCCACAGGATGGACAGTATCATCCACAGTGTCCACAGGCTGGACCGTATCATCCACAGTGTCCACAGGATGGACAGTATCATCCATAGTGTCCACAGGTTGGACAGTATTATCCACAGTGTCCACAGGCTGGACAGTATCATCCACAGTGTCCACAGGTTGGACAGTATCATCCACAGTGTCCACAGGATGGACAGTATCATCCACAGTGTCCACAGGTTGGACAGTATTATCCACAGTGTCCACAGGTTGGACAGTATCATCCATAGTGTCCACAGGATGGACAGTATCATCCACAGTGTCCACAGGCTGGACCGTATCATCCACAGTGTCCACAGGATGGACAGTATCATCCATAGTGTCCACAGGTTGGACAGTATTATCCACAGTGTCCACAGGCTGGACAGTATCATCCACAGTGTCCACAGGTTGGACAGTATCATCCACAGTGTCCACAGGATGGACAGTATCATCCACAGTGTCCACAGGTTGGACAGTATTATCCACAGTGTCCACAGGTTGGACAGTATCATCCACAGTGTCCACAGGTTGGACAGTATCATCCACAGTGTCCACAGGCTGGACAGTATCATCCACAGTGTCCACAGGATGGACAGTATCATCCATAGTGTCCACAGGCTGGACAGTATTATCCACAGTGTCCACAGGTTGGACAGTATTATCCACAGTGTCCACAGGCTGGACAGTATCATCCACAGTGTCCACAGGTTGGACAGTATCATCCACGGTGTCCACAGGATGGACAGTATCATCCACGGTGTCCACAGGTTGGACAGTATTATCCACGGTGTCCACAGGCTGGACAGTATTATCCACAGTGTCCACAGGATGGACAGTATCATCCACAGTGTCCACAGGCTGGACAGTATTATCCACAGTGTCCACAGGCTGGACAGTATTATCCCCAGTGTCCACAGGCTGGACAGTATTATCCACAGTGTCCACAGGATGGACAGTATCATCCACAGTGTCCACAGGATGGACAGTATCATCCACAGTGTCCACAGGATGGACAGTATCATCCACAGTGTCCACAGGATGGACAGTATCATCCACAGTGTCCACAGGTTGGACAGTATTATCCACAGTGTCCACAGGCTGGACAGTATCATCCACAGTGTCCACAGGTTGGACATCTATGGACAGGACCAGATGTTGGACGTGGTTGAAGTCGGTTTTACGTTGACGTGTAGAAAACAGGAAGAAAATGTGTTTATCTAAATGTCCACTTTGGTTTGGACAGAACATGAGTCTGAAGTCCTACAGATATGATGTAGGTTGTCCTAAATAATGTTTTTCATGTAATAGTTTGACTGTTTGTCCATTTGTCCAGTTGTCCACATCATCAGGACAGAGTTGATCAGAAGTAGAAACTGTATTTGGACTCATTTTTTAGTTGTCGTGTTGACGAAGCCCAGGTCACATGGGCAGAATCTTTTGAAAAAAATGGAGGAATGAAATGCGTCCTATCATGTTGACGTGGACAGGACGACTGGACTTCAGTCCAATGAATTGGACCGAGGAAAGGACACACTGATGTGTTTGTGTGGTATCCTCCTGAACAGAACATGTGACAAATGGACACATCAGGTCCTGTATTCAGTTACAGACAGGACACATGTGGAAGGAGACCAGGATGAGTCTAAGAACTGAGCCCTGAGGAACTCCAGAACTAAAGGACACATGTGGAAGGAGAACAGGATGAGTCTAAGAACTGAGCCCTGAGGAACTCCAGAACTAAAGGACACATGTAGAAGGAGAACAGGATGAGTCTAAGAACAGAGCCATGAGGAACTCCAGAACTAAAGGACACATGTGGAAGGAGAACAGGATGAGTCTAAGAACAGAGCCATGAGGAACTCCAGAACTAAAGGACACATGTGGAAGGAGAACAAGATGAGTCTAAGAACAGAGCCATGAGGAACTCCAGAACTAAAGGACACATGTAGAAGGAGAACAGGATGAGTCTAAGAACAGAGCCATGAGGAACTCCAGAACTAAAGGACACATGTAGAAGGAGAACAGGATGAGTCTAAGAACAGAGCCCTGAGGAACTCCAGAACTAAAGGACACATGTAGAAGGAGAACAAGATGAGTCTAAGAACTGAGCCCTGAGGAACTCCAGAACTAAAGGACACATGTAGAAGGAGAACAGGATGAGTCTAAGAACAGAGCCATGAGGAACTCCAGAACTAAAGGACACATGTGGAAGGAGAACAGGATGAGTCTAAGAACTGAGCCCTGAGGAACTCCAGAACTAAAGGACACATGTAGAAGGAGAACAAGATGAGTCTAAGAACTGAGCCCTGAGGAACTCCAGAACTAAAGGACACATGTAGAAGGAGAACAGGATGAGTCTAAGAACAGAGCCATGAGGAACTCCAGAACTAAAGGACACATGTAGAAGGAGAACAGGATGAGTCTAAGAACTGAGCCCTGAGGAACTCCAGAACTGAACTGGAGGAAGGAGAAGACTCATTAGACTGACCAGCAATACTAGTAAAGTTCAACGGTCTCTCCTCTCTCTCTCCTCTCTCCCCTCTCCCCTCTCCTCTCTCTCTCCCCTCCCCTCTCCTCTCTCTCCTCTCCTCTCTCCCCCCTCCCTCTCCTCTCTCTCTCTCTCTCTGTCTCCCCTCTCCTCTCTCTCTCTCCACTCTCTCCCTCTCCCCTCTCTCCTCTCTCTCTCCCCTTACTCTCCTCTCTCTCTCCCCTCTCCTCTCCCCCCTCTCTCTCCCCTCTCCTCTCCTCTCTCTCTCCCCTCTCCTCTCCTCTCTCTCCTCTCTTTCCCCTCTCCCCTTACTCTCCTCTCTCTCTCCCCTCTCCTCTCCCCCCTCTCTCTCCCCTCTCCTCTCCTCTCTCTCTCCCCTCTCCTCTCCTCTCCTCTCTCTCCTCTCTTTCCCCTCTCTCCTTCTCTCCTCTCTCCTCTCCCCTCTCCTCTCTCTCTCTCTCTCTCTCGTCTCTCTTCCCTCTCTCCTCCCCCCTCTCTCTCTCTTCTCTTTTCTCTCTCTCCTCTCTCTCCTTTCTCTCTCTCCTCTCTCTCTCCTCTCTTTTCTCTCTGTCTCTCCTCTATTCTCTCTCTCCCCCTCTCTCTCCCCCCTTGTGGTCATGTTCAGGTGAGTCCAATCCTCTGCAGGTGGACTCTCCTCTCTCTCCTCTCTTTTCTCTCTCTCTCCTCTTGGTCTCTCCTCTCTTTTCTCTTTTTTCTGTCTCTCTCTCCCCTCTCTCTCCCCTCTCTCTCCCCTCTCTCCCCCCCCCCCCTCCCCCCTTGGTCGTGTTCAGGTGAGTCCGATCCTCTGCAGGTGGACGAGGCCGACAGATGTGATCGGCATCTCCAGAGCCGCCGCCGTCGTATACGTTCATCTGTCGTTTGATGTATTCACTCGCTCCGGTGCCAAGAAATCAATGCCTGCTGGGAAAAAAAAGAGGAGGGGGTGTGTGGGGGGGGCGGTGACAGCGTTGTGGGGGGGGTGTCTGTTAGACGATGGTTACTCATCGACCGTCGTCTGTTAAATTAATGTTGATCCCAAAAAATGTTCCGCTTTACACCAGAAGACAACGGCATGAATAAATATATCGATTATTTCAAAGGCGGGGGATTGTGTGTCTTTGTCGTGTGTGTGTGTGTGTGTATGTGTGTGTGTGCCGTTGTTGTCTGGTGTGTGTGCGTTTGTGTTTGTGCGTGGCTGTCGTTGTCGTCGACTCTCAGACTTTGTGGAAACTTCTGGACCGGTGCCCGGTGGTGTCATGGAAACGCTTGAATCGCTCCGAATGATTCATGTCTGCACGGTCCAACCCTCCCCCACCACACACACACACACACACACACACACACACACACACACACACACACACAGCAGGCAGGAAGACGCAGTTTAACCCTTCTTCTACCCCCCCCCCCCCCCCCCACACACCACACTCTTCCTTGTCTTCTTTCTTCGCCGTCCTCGTCAAATCGCACTATTAGTCACATAGTTTATTAAAATGGACTCATTATATGGATGTCAGAGGGGATCACGTCTGCCTTCACATCCACAAACACCACCGACCTGCAGCTACGACACCCCCACCACCACCCTAGACCCCCCCAGACCTGGAATCAAACCAATAAATCTCCGTACGCCAAAAAACCCCCATTTTATTTCACTTCACATTTCTCACAAACCAGTTTTTCCTTCATTTATTTAATTTTACTTTTATAATAATGTGTTTTATTTAAATACTTTTTACCTTCATTATTGTACAACAATTTTAGTCTTTTCATCTCTTCATGTTATTTCATTCATGTCTGCTTTCACATCCACAAACACCACTAACCTGCAGCTATGACCCCCCCCCCCCCCCCCAGACCCGGAATCAACTCTCCGAACAACAAAAAAACGTCAAAAAAAACACACAATTTATTTCACTTCACATTTTCCACAAACAACTTTTTCCTTTATTTCATTTTACATTTATAATGTGTGTTTTTTTTCCTCTGTTTGACATAAATACTTTTCACCTTCATCATTTTACAATAATTTTACTCTCTTCATGTTATTTAATTCACATCTGCTTTCACATCCACAAACACCACTAACCTGCCGTTTCGAAGACCCCCACCCACCCCAGACCCCCCCCAGATCTGGAATCAAACCATCAACTCTCTGAATGATGAAAAACGACAAAAAAACACACTTTATTTCACTTCAGATTTTTCACAAACCAGTTTTTCCTTTATTTATTTTTACATTTATAATAATGTGTGGTTTTTCATCAAATACTTTTCACCTTCATTTTACAATAATTTTACCCACACACACACACACATACACTAGACCCCCCCCAGACCCAGAATCAAACCATCAACTCTCCAAAAGACAAAAAAAACCACACTTTATTTCACTTCAGATTTTCCATAAAACAGTCTTTCCTTGATTTATTTATTTTTACATTTATAATAACGCGTGTTTTTTCATTTGTTTTACATAAATACTTTTCACCTTCATCCTTTTATAATAATTTCAGTCTCTTCATGTTATTTCATTCACGTCTGTGTTGACACACAATAATCTGACGCTGTTTCGCGGCTGCTTTTTTGGATGAAAAAACACCTTTAATTTAAACCAGTGAGAAAAAGGCCAGAAACAGCATTGACTGTTTTTATATTAAAGTGCATTTAGCTTTTTTTTAATTAGTCTGTATGTGTTATTTCACTGACGTCTGCGTTAACACATGTCTAAAAACGACTTGCATCTAAATATATGTTTATTTCATTGTGAAAGATTCTATTGACAATCAGTTCTGTTCAGAAACCATTTATTTATTAGTTTGATTTAACATGGATGTAATGTGTTTTTAATCTGTTTTATATAAATATATTTATTTTTCACTCATTACTATTATATTATTTCATTCTCATCTGCATTTGATTTGATTTAGTGATTTATTCCAAACATCCAATGGAACTAACAGAAATAATAATATAAAAAAAAATAAAATCAAGACAATCTTAGAAAGAAAAACAGCACAATAGGTTCATTTACATTTACCCGAAAAGGGGCGGGAAGAAGTTCAACTTATTTAATCCCGCCCCTTTTCCATAAAATATTAATAATATATTAATACATTTATCTCCCTCTATATATACATATACACACACACACATCTGTATACACATATGTACATATTTTTATACATATACACACAACACACAAGTACACACACATACACTTACAGACACACACACATACACACACACACATACACATTTAATCAATATTGTATTTAAACATAATATTGTTTTTTTTAAACAGATGTTTGGTCCAAAAAAACACCTGAATTCACCTTTAATTGAACCAGTGACAAAAAGGCCAGAAACACCATTTACTGTTATTTTAAAGGTGCATTTAAACTATTTTTAGGTCAAATTAATTTACATTTTATACGTTATTTCACATCTGCATTTACACACACATTTATAAAATGTCTTAAAATGACTTCAGTCAGAATTTATAAAATGAGTAAAAACTAATAATCAGTTCAGTTTGTTTATCGTGGTCAGTAAACTTAAATTGTGGTTATTATTTGTAGTTTTTCTTCAGATTTCAGCTCCTGGTATTTTAGTGGTTTCATAAACCTGTGAATATCCTGGTGTTCTCAGTGACTGAAAGTCTTCAGTTCACGTCATGAAACTGTAAATTCAGTCCAAAACGTCTGTTGTGCATCTGTAAATAATGTCTGTGAATGGGTTCAATCCTTCTGTTTTAACAGGTTTATGATGCAAATGTTAAAACAAAAGAAACACAAAGAAAACATGTTCAATAATCACATTAAATTATCGCTGTTGGTGATTTTAAAGGTGAGTTTTAGCTCCAAATTAGTAAATGTTAAATCCACTCCATAAATGTAATCTAACACTGAACACATTTAATCCCTTTAATTTGAATGCATTTTATTAAACTCAATATAATATATATGTTTGTCAGTCCAATAAATGTTTGACTTTTTCCTTTAAATTAGAAAAAATAAGTGAACGTATGGTTTTTAGAGAATAATGGGTTGTTTTTTTTTTTGTTTTTTTTATCTTCTACATGAACTTTTAAGGACAAAAATCAATGAAATCATCAAATAAATAATAAAAACGTCACATTTATTAAACCAATGTTTGGTTTTACTGCTGTTTTGTATAAATATAAGAGTTTTAAAAATACAAAACAGCCACAGTTTGTGCTTTATAATTCATTTATTAGTTGAATTTACATATTAAACCTGTCTTCATCATCTTTTCAATAAGTTTCAGTTTTCTTCATCTGAACTGGATTTAAAGGAACAGTAAATGAATAAATCCAATAAACGGTGACACTGACTGTGTTTTTGTGTCGGTCTGGTCACATATTTGACCTCTGATGTGTCGCTCTAATCCAAGCCCTGGTGCATTCTGGGAGACTGTGTTTTGTTTTTTTGTTTTTTTTTACCTTCCGCTGTGACCTTCCTGTCGTCGTCTTCGTGTAATTCTTCTGATGAAAAGCAGCGACGGAGCAAAGTTCAAACAGAAAATGCAGGTTTTTGTGCAAGTTTTGGGTCGGATTTTACAACTGAGCAAAAAAAAAAACAACAAAGAAAAAACAGCTGTGAGTGAACGAATAGAATGAAATAAAGCTGGAATTTTCTCTTTGAATCCCAAAAATGAGTGAATATATAGATAATCTATAGAGAATAATGTGTTTTTATATTTTCTATGTGAGTTTTGAAGGACAAAAATGAGCAGAAACATTGACTTTTACTGTTTCTGCAGCAAAATCACAAACATTTAACAGTAAATTCCGGCTTTATTTTGTTTAACTAAAGGATTAAATAAAGTGCCTGTTTTTTTGTTGTTGTTTTTTTTTCTTGTTTTATATTTTAGATCCAGTTCAGATGAAAAAAACTGGAACTTATTGCAAATATGATAAATTAATCCAGGTTTAATATGTAAATTCAACTCATACATGAATTAAATTGCACAAATTGTGTCTGTTTTGTATTTTTAAAAATCTCATATTTACACAAAAACACATTTAAATGAATAAATCCAGACGGTGACACTGACTGTTTTTTGTTGGTCTGGTCACATATTTGACTTCTGTGTTGTCGCTCTAATCCAAGCCCTGGTGCATTCTGGGAGACTGTGTTTTTTTTTTACCTTCCACCGTGACCTTCCTGTCGTCGTCCTCGTGTAATTCCTCTGATAAAAAGCGGCGACGGAGCAAAGTTCAAACACAGAAAATGCAGGTTTTTTTGTGCACGTTTTGGGTCTGATTTTACAACCGAGCAAAACAAAAACAACAGCCAAAAAAAAAAGGAAGAAAAAAAAAAAGCGACAACGAGCTGCGAGTCGGAGGAAGCAGCGACATGAGCCGAATACCAAACGGCGAGGTGGTTTCAGACGCACGCTGGTGGGGTTGTGTTTGTGGGTGCGTTTCACTGAAGCTGCTGCTTCAAAAACAGACCAAAGAAAAGGTACAAAAAAAAAGAAAGGCTGAAACGGACGCAGTGAAACGGACGCACTGACCTCAGACAGAGCCGAGCGGCGGCTCTGACATGAGACGCTTCAGTCTGGCCTCGGTCCAAATGGACGAACGGCGCCGACACAGAGGTGGACGTCTGACTGGTTTATCTGGTCTGACTGGTTTATCTGGTTTCACTGGTCTGACTGGTTTATCTGGTCTGACTGGTTTATCTGGTCTGACTGGTTTATCTGGTTTCACTGGTCTGACTGGTTTATCTGGTTTCACTGGTCTGACTGGTTTATCTGGTCTGACTGGTTTATCTGGTTTCACTGGTCTGACTGGTTTATCTGGTCTGACTGGTTTATCTGGTTTCACTGGTCTGACTGGTTTATCTGGTCTGACTGGTTTATCTGGTCTGACTGGTTTATCTGGTTTCACTGGTCTGACTGGTTTATCTGGTCTGACTGGTTTATCTGGTCTGACTGGTTTATCTGGTCTGACTGGTTTATCTGGTTTCACTGGTCTGACTGGTTTATCTGGTCTGACTGGTTTATCTGGTTTCACTGGTCTGACTGGTTTATCTGGTCTGACTGGTTTATCTGGTTTCACTGGTCTGACTGGTTTATCTGGTTTCACTGGTCTGACTGGTTTATCTGGTTTCACTGGTCTGACTGGTTTATCTGGTTTCACTGGTCTGACTGGTTTATCTGGTCTGACTGGTTTATCTGGTTTCACTGGTCTGACTGGTTTATCTGGTTTCACTGGTCTGACTGGTTTATCTGGTTTCACTGGTCTGACTGGTTTATCTGGTTTCACTGGTCTGACTGGTTTATCTGGTCTGACTGGTTTATCTGGTTTCACTGGTCTGACTGGTTTATCTGGTCTGACTGGTTTATCTGGTTTCACTGGTCTGACTGGTTTATCTGGTTTCACTGGTCTGACTGGTTTATCTGGTCTGACTGGTTTATCTGGTTTCACTGGTCTGACTGGTTTATCTGGTTTCACTGGTCTGACTGGTTTATCTGGTCTGACTGGTTTATCTGGTTTCACTGGTCTGACTGGTTTATCTGGTTTCACTGGTCTGACTGGTTTATCTGGTTTCACTGGTCTGACTGGTTTATCTGGTCTGACTGGTTTATCTGGTTTCACTGGTCTGACTGGTTTGTTTGGTCTGATTCAGGGTTGGATGCAGGAGGAAAACACACGAGGAACAGGCCAGTAGAGGGAATTATGGGATGGATCAGACCGATGAAACCACCCCAGAGTTTGAGCGGTTTAACTGGTTTCACTGGTTTAACTGGTTTAACTGGTATTTTCTGTCCAGTCTCAGGTTTTGAGTCCAGTTCGTTTTAAGGCGGTGGACGCTGTTTGACTGTTGGATGTGAATTCGGACCTGTATGTGGTCCAGAATCCTCTGTTCAATGACAGTGAAACCTTTTGTAGACCCTGGTGCTAAAACGACTCTAGTCCCAGTTTTTGGACAAAAACATATAAACATGTTGCATCTGTTGAACTAAGTCCACCCTGTAACATATAAATCTGTTGTATTTGTTGAACTAAAAGTGGAGAAAACTCCTAAAGATCTGCTTTTATGTCAAATATTTGAGTATAGTTTTAATTTATTACAATTTTGATTGTATATACCTAATATTTAGAACCAATATTCACTTTTAAAGTCGGTGAAAAGGTTCATTAAACATCTGTGTGTTGTTTATGCGATAAATTATATACATTTATTAAACTGGATTTTATATATTTTGTGTGTTGTTTGTCCTTTCATGTTTTTATAGTAGGTTAAAGTGAAAAAATAATAGACAGATGATACAGATGAAGTTGTGCTGAAAAAACCGATCCCAAACATGGGTATAGTAAACATTTGTTTCTATAGTATATAAAGGCAAAACCAAAAGGACTGAAAAACAGACAAAACAAGCTCAGACCACTAAGGGTTAAGGGGCTTTTAAGGGTTTTTCTTAAGTCGAGTTTTGGTGGAATTTGGAGTTTGATGAGTTTATTTCACTGGTTTATGTTTCATTAATAGTGAAAGTTTTGAAGATTTAGACTTTGACGAGTATTTGGACAGTTTGTGTTTTTCGTTTTTGTTTTTCATATTTTATTGATCGATTTGAGAAAGTTTTGGATGATTTTTAAAAAACGTTCCTGGCGTCGCTGCTGTGGGTGGTTCTGGACATGGTCGGAGCCTCTTGTTGGTTGTGTTTCGAAGGCTGTGGCGCCGTCGTCATGGCGTTGTCGTCACAGTGTCATCGTCATGGCGTCGTCGTCATGGCGTCGTCGTCATGGTGTCATCATCATGGCGTTGTCGTCATGGCGTCGTCATGACCGACTGTTGTGATATCAGCTGATAACCCTGTGTTTGTCGGTGCCTCCGTTCGTCCTCTCAGTCTGTAATGGATCTGATTTGTCGCCGTCGTCCTGGTGGATTAGTGGGATTTGGAGCTTCAGCGACTCCTCTATGGGCTGGAAGAGCAGACCCCCACCCCACCCCACCCCCTCCACCTTTTGTACGTCTACAGCCGGCGTTCTCTAACGAGTGCTGCTTTATGCGGGGGTCCGTCGTCGCAGCCAGTCGGCCTGTTTGGGGTCTCCTCCACCGTGGGGGGTTGGTTGTGGGGGTTGGGGGGGCATCACCACGGGGATCCTCAGAGAAACGGATGTGGAGTCAGGGTTTCAAAACCTTCCTTTAAGCAGCTCCTTTGTGCTCGCAGACACTGTGGTGTTTGTTTGGAGATGATTTGAACAGCTTTGAGACAAACTGGGGAAGATGGAGAACGATGGGGGGGGTGTAAATGAGGGGGGGTTGACCTGAAACATACCTGAATATTCTACAACAACAGGACAAAGGATCCAATAATTACCAACACTGATAGACTGTTTATTTTGAATACAATATTGAAACCAAAACAATGAGAAAATTTAATGTAAAAATAAAAGAAAATATATATGAAAAGGAGCGGGATGAAGTCTAACTAAGCCCCGCCCCCTTACCCCACCCCTTACCCCACCCTTCTACTGAGCCTAAACTCCAGAAGTAACTCCACAGATGGGACACATTTCAAACACAAACTCTGTTCATATTTTCTTCACATGTTGGTTCAGGTCGTCTTTTGCTTTAATTGTTGATGTGATGAAGGTGGATTTAAGGCCTGACGCCGTGGATCCGACAGCTCCGACACACACACCAGAAGAAAAACACACCAACATTTAAACCCGTGGTGTGTTTTTAACGTCCAGCCGAACCACTGTCTTCACTCACAGGTGGTTTTCACATGGACCAGGTCCACAGACTCAGTTCTGTTTGTTCTAACGTCTGTTCTGCTCTAAATGTTCTGTTCCCCTCCAGACCTGTGGAGGCGCTGCAGCGATAACAACTGAGAGGGAAGAAGAAGAAACCACAGACATCTGGGGTCAGGGTTAGGGGTCCAGGCCTTATGTTGGACCCCCTGGTCTACATGGACAGGGGTCCAGTTGTTGGACTTAAATTGTGTCCTTAGGCTGTATTCACACCTGAAAAGTCCTTTGGTCCGCCTTTTTGATTTGGATCAAATGTGGACTTTATTTTTTTCATTTGGGTCGGATCGCATTCACATTGCACTTTTTGCTGGTGGACCAAAATGCGTGAACAGAAGCACGCATGTGACGAACTGCGCTGGCATTGGACAGAAAAGTCGGGGGCGGGGTGAACCAGAGACGGCCGGTGTTGATGAAAATAGACGTGGTGCTCCTACATACAGTTAGCATTTTCGGAATATAAACTGTATTTTTACTGACACAAATTTCCGAAAATAATGTTAACACTCATGAAAAGCTCAGTCGGAGCCAGTTTCATAATACGGACATCTGACCAAATGTCAGTGACACATTCAGTGTCCTCATTGCTCCACGTCTGTCCACAGCTCATGTCTGCTGCTGTTCGCTCTGAACACCCATAAACCTCGGCTACTTCCAGCGGCTACGGTGGCTGGTCAAGCACAAAAAGGCACAAGGTTCCTTGGTTTGGTTCAGTTCGAGGTCGGTTCTATTCACACCAGAAGTGAACCGGCCCAGAGTCTGTTTGGAAGCGGACCAGTGGATGACGCTTGTTTGGTTCGAATCAGAGTTCGCATGTTTGTATTCACACCTAAAAAAGTCCGGACTTTCTGGGGAAACAAACTCTGGTCCGGACCAAACGTGGTAGGTGTGAATACAGCCTTAGTTTCAGTCGGTTTTATCTTCTTCATTCTGCGTGAACGTCTGAGTCGCTGCAGTCTTTCAGTCTGTCAGTGTTTTAGCGGATGATTAAAAGGGTTCAGCGTTTGTGTGTCTTTAGTTTTTGTGTTAAAGCAGCAGAAACACATGAGCAGCTCCTTCATCCATTATTGTACAGAATGTGTAGAATAGTCCTTTGTGTGGCTGGTGTGTGTGGTTTTTACGTCTATTATCCTCAGTGTGAATGTCAGAAAAAGCAGCAGCAGGAACCAGAGGCGGAGCTGGAGCTGCACGAACACATGAGTTATGAACGAATACATGAGTTATTAACCATGAATACATGAGTTATTAACCATGAATACATGAGTTATTAACCATGAATACATGAGTTATTAACCATGAATACATGAGTTATAAACGAGTTATGAACCTGATGAGATATTCGACACTGATCTGAGAGAATGACACATGAGAGGAAACACAGATATATGAACATAGAACAGGAACACACGTCCATCTTATGGTCGTGGTTCTGTTTGTGTTCACCTTTAACCCTTAAAGACACATGTATAAGGAACTGTGAAGCTCAATGAAAAACCTAATATTATTATGTATTTATTGACCTATAGAGTAAAATAATAACTAAAAAATATACATACATTTATTTATTTATTTATCCACCCAGTAATTTAAACTAAGGATTCTCTTTAATATTTCCTGTTTCAGTCTTAAATGTTACGGCTTTTTGTTTCTTTCTTTGTTTTTTCTTTGTTTTTTTTGATTCTGTAAACACACAGTGGAATCAATATAATCATATGTTCAAATAATAAAATGGAAGACAATAAGAATTAGACGGAAAGCAGTTTAAATGTGTTTAAATAATAATAAAATGAAAGTAGGACACAGACGATGAAAGTTGAACATGAGGCTCAAAGGATGAAAATAAGAGAAAATACACAATAAAAACAAAAGAGTCAAATATTAACCTGAAATATTAACTTTAAATGATGTAAATGTGCAGATTGATGTAATTTGTTGCGTGAAACCTTTGTGTGTGTGTGTGTGTGTGTGTATGTGTGTGTGTGTGTGTGTGTGTGTGTATGTGTGTGTGTGTGTGTGTGTGTTTGTGGTCAGTATTTAGTCATAGCACTGGCATGTACTAGTACTTGTACGTGTGCGTCCGTCGGTCACATGTCAGTGTGTGCGTCGGTCACGTGTCAGCGTGCGTGTGCGTGGGTCACATGTCGGCGTGTGCGTACATCTGTGCCGCTCGTGCGGGGGTGTTTGCGTTTCGAGCCAATCCCGGTCCAGCTGGCGTCGCCGAAAGCCGAGGCCGGCGACCGCGCTCCCGTCGCACACGCCTGTAATTATCAACCTCTTCTGCATCGACGGCCGCGTTGGCGTGCATTCAGCGGCGTCTATACACGCCTGATTCGAGCCCTTCACCGCGTACGCCGCGCCTCCGTTTCATCTGCGGCGAGCGCACAGTGTAATTACACACTGACGGCGGTTTGATATTTAGACTGGCTGAAGATTTAAGGTTTCATCCAAAACCAGAGTAAAAATAGGATGGAAGCGGTCCCGCGGCGCCGGCGGGGAAGCCTGTTCACGAGCTGGAGAGCAAATTAGCTTTGTGGAGAGAACTCATCATCAGGCGGCTTTATCTGAGCGCGCTCAGAGGGTCGTACCTGCCAGACGCTGCGTTCCGATCCGTCATTGGTCGGACGTGAAGAGACGGCGCTCTGATGTTTTAAACTGAGGGGAACGAACACCGCAGGTTGACAGTCGCCGTGACGACCACAGAGCGTTTCATCGGTGACCCGCGCACACCTGGGCCACACTACAACTCCCATGGTGCATTTCACCAGCTGAGCTTCAGACTCTGTACACAGCCTGAGGTCAAAGGTCATGATGTGGAGAAACTGAACAACTTTCATCACTGACCAGGATTTAGAGAAAAAAAAGAAAGTTTCTACTGAAATTACCTGAAAAAAATGTAATAAAATAAAAAAGTTCCGTCAAACCCAAACTTTTCCTGAAAACAGTTCGTACTGGGGGGTCGGACTTTTCAGATCCTCTAGAATGTTTTGTGGTTTTTTTGTCTTTTTTCATCTTGTGGGTTCTGTTTTGTTTTTCACTCAAAGCACCGTTCACAGCCTGTCGACGGGAACGCTCCGATCAACGACCAAACGAATGAACAAACAAACGAATGAGTGAATGAATGAACAAACAAACGAATGAGTGAACAAACGAACAAACAAATGAACAAATGAATGAATGAATGACCAAACAAACGAATGAACAAACAAACAAATGAACAAACAAATGAATGAATGAACAAACAAACAAATGAACAAACGAATGAATGAACAAACAAACGAATGAATGAACAAACAAACAAACAAATGAATAAATGAATGACCAAACAAACGAATGAACAAATGAACAAACAAACAAATGAATGAATGAACAAACAAACGAATGAATGAACAAACAAACTTATAGGTTCAACATCCACAATTACAGTGGACATGTCAAATGAATGAATGAGTCAGTTAAACGTTTTCCAACCTGAGGCATCAGTCACTTGTCAATCAAACATCAGTCACTCGTTAATCAAACATCAGTCACTCGTTAATCAAACATCAGTCATGTATCATTAGTTTCAGTTTGTGTGTGTGTATCTTCACTGTGGTGTTCTGTTTAATCTGTGTGTATTATTTGTATTTACCAAAAGGAATGAGTCTTGGGACTCTGAATGAACGAGTGAGTGAACGAACAGACGAGTAAATGGATGGATGGGTGAATGAATGAGTTGATGAATGGATGGATGGATGAGTGACTGAATGGATGAATTAATGAATGAATGAACAAATGGATGAGTAAGTGGTTGGATGGATGAGTGAGTGAGTGCAGACCCTTGTTGGTAGATTCTTGTGAATGGGTGAGGACTGAACTGGTGTTGGAACTCTTCTGCTTTCACTTTCACTCATTGTTAGCTTCGTATTGAATGAGTGAATATGAATGAGTGAGTACTTCACTGACCGCTGGGTCCTTATGTCATTATGACTGAATGAATCACATGTGTGTATAATCAGTCCTGTGTACGTCTGTTAACGGATGAATCTCCTTCTTCTTCTTTTTCCAGGAGGTAAATCGGAGCGTCCTTCCTACTACGGCAGAGAGTCCAACCCCCACTGTCACCAGGTCAGTGTCCCCCTGTTCTGACTTTTACTGACGGTCAGTGAACTCAGCGTTTCTCCTCTGGGTCGGTTCTGTGGTTCTGGTTCCATGGGTTCTCCTCTGGGCTGGTTCTGTGGTTCTGGTTCCATGGGTTCTCTTCTGGGCCAGTTCTGTGGTTCTGGTTCCATGGGTTCTCTTCTGGGCCAGTTCTGTGGTTCTTTTTCCATGGGTTCTCTTCTGGGCCAGTTCTGTGGTTCTTTTTCCATGGGTTCTCCTTTGGGTTGGTTCTGTGGTTCTTGTTCCATGGGTTCTCCTCTGGGTCGGTTCTGTGGTTCTGGTTCCATGGGTTCTCCTCTGGACCAGTTCTGTGGTTCTGGTTCCATGGGTTCTCCTCTGGGTCGGTTCTGTGGTTCTGGTTCCATGGGTTCTCCTCTGGGTCGGTTCTGTGGTTCTGGTTCCATGGGTTCTCCTCTGGACCAGTTCTGTGGTTCTGGTTCCATGGGTTCTCCTCTGGGTCGGTTCTGTGGTTCTGGTTCCATGGGTTCTCCTCTGGGTCGGTTCTGTGGTTCTGGTTCCATGGGTTCTCTTCTGGGCCAGTTCTGTGGTTCTTGTTCCATGGGTTCTCCTCTGGGTCGGTTCTGTGGTTCTGGTTCCATGGGTTCTCCTCTGGGTCGGTTCTGTGGTTCTGGTTCCATGGGTCGGTTCTGTGGTTCTGGTTCCATGGGTTCTCCTCTGGGTCGGTTCTGTGGTTCTGGTTCCATGGGTTCTCCTCTGGACCAGTTCTGTGGTTCTGGTTCCATGGGTTCTCCTCTGGGTCGGTTCTGTGGTTCTGGTTCCATGGGTTCTCCTCTGGGTCAGTTCTGTGGTTCTTGTTCCATGGGTTCTCCTCTGGGTCGGTTCTGTGGTTCTGGTTCCATGGGTTCTCCTCTGGGTCGGTTCTGTGGTTCTGGTTCCATGGGTCGGTTCTGTGGTTCTGGTTCCATGGGTTCTCCTCTGGGTCGGTTCTGTGGTTCTGGTTCCATGGGTCGGTTCTGTGGTTCTGGTTCCATGGGTTCTCCTCAGGGCCAGTTCTGTTGTTCTGGTTCCATGGGTCGGTTCTGTGGTTCTGGTTCCATGGGTTCTCCTCTGGGTCGGTTCTGTGGTTCTGGTTCCATGGGTCGGTTCTGTGGTTCTGGTTCCATGGGTTCTCCTCTGGGTCGGTTCTGTGGTTCTGGTTCCATGGGTCGGTTCTGTGGTTCTGGTTCCATGGGTTCTCCTCTGGGCCGGTTCTGTGGTTCTGGTTCCATGGGTTCTCCTCTGGGCCGGTTCTGTGGTTCTGGTTCCATGGGTTCTCTTCTGGGCCGGTTCTGTGGTTCTGGTTCCATGGGTTCTCTTCTGGGCCGGTTCTGTGGTTCTTTTTCCATGGGTTCTCCTCTGGGTCGGTTCTGTGGTTCTGGTTCCATGGGTTCTCCTCTGGGCCGGTTCTGTGGTTCTGGTTCCATGGGTTCTCCTCTGGGCCGGTTCTGTGGTTCTGGTTCCATGGGTTCTCTTCTGGGCCGGTTCTGTGGTTCTGGTTCCATGGGTTCTCTTCTGGGCCAGTTCTGTGGTTCTTTTTCCATGGGTTCTCTTCTGGGCCAGTTCTGTGGTTCTTTTTCCATGGGTTCTCCTTTGGGTTGGTTCTGTGGTTCTTGTTCCATGGGTTCTCCTCTGGGTCGGTTCTGTGGTTCTGGTTCCATGGGTTCTCCTCTGGGTCGGTTCTGTGGTTCTGGTTCCATGGGTCGGTTCTGTGGTTCTGGTTCCATGGGTTCTCCTCTGGGTCGGTTCTGTGGTTCTGGTTCCATGGGTCGGTTCTGTGGTTCTGGTTCCATGGGTTCTCCTCTGGGCCAGTTCTGTGGTTCTGGTTCCATGGGTCGGTTCTGTGGTTCTGGTTCCATGGGTTCTAACTGGTCCAGGTCTTTCTTACCTGTTTCGTCTGTGGGTGGTTCCGGTGCTGGTTTTTCCCACAGACTTGAACCCATCGTCTGTCCAGTTCAGTCTGTTGTATTGACGCGGCCGTTTCTATGTGTTCTAGTTCTACGTCTGTTTCTGACGCAGAAATCATCGATGGTTCGTTCATGTGATCGTGTCTTTGTCTTTTTTTATTCATTCTGTATTTTTACATTTAATTATAGTTAAAGGATGAAAACAGGTGTTCTGTTTCTTTTTTCTTCGTCTCTTTTATTTTTTTTCTTTTATCATTTTCTTTTTAATTTGTAATTTTTTCTTCTTTTTTGTTTCTTTTTCCTTGTTTTCTTTTTCTTTTTTATTTATATTTTTTCTTTTATCTTTCTTTAGTCTGTCTTTTTTTTTCTTTTCCTTTTATCTTTTTCTTTTTTCTTTGTCTTTTTTCATTTGCTTTGTCTTTGACTTTTTCTTTTATTTTGTCATTTTTTCTTTTTCATTTTCTTTTTCTTTTATTCATCTTATCATCGTTTTCTTTATTCTTTCATCTTTCTTTTTTCTTCCTCATTTTTTCTTTTGCATTTTCTTTTTTCTTCGTCTTTATTCTTTCATCTCTTTCTTATTTTTCTTCCCTTTTGTTTTTTCACCTTTCACCTTTATCCTTTCATCTTTCTTTTTTCTTTCTCGTTTTTTCTTTCTCGTTTTTTCTTTTTCATTGTTTTCTTTTTCTTTGTTCTTCATCTTTATTCTTTCATCTTCCTTTGGTCTGTCATTTTTATCTTCCCTTTCTTTTTCTTTCTTCTTTTTTCATCCTTCTTTTCTTTATTCTTTCATCTTTTTTCTCTCATTTTTTGTTTTTCTTTTTTTGTCCTTTTTCTTCGTCTTTATTCTTTCATCTTTCTTTTGTCTGTCATTTTTTTCTCTTTTCTTTTTCTTCTTTTTCATCTTTCTTTATTCTTTCATCTTTCTTTTTTCTTTCTCATTTTTCTTCCTTTCCGTCTTTTTCTTTCTTCTTTTTTATCTTTCTTTTTTCTTTTTCTCATTTTTCTTTTTTCGTGTTTTTCTTTATTCTTTCATCATTCTTTTCTTTCTCATTTTTTTCATTGTTTCCTTTTTTGTTCATCTTTATTCTTTCATCTTTCTTTCTCATTTTTCCTTTTCTTCTTTTTCTTTTTTCATCTTTTCTTTTCTCTGTCATCTTTTCTTTTTCTTTTCCTGTCTTCTTCTCAGACATACATCCCATAATTCCGCTGTTTCCGTTCCAGACTGAATCCATGTTTGTACTTTTGTGAACTTTCTAAACTTTCTGTCATTCTCGTGCCTTTACTCTTCAACTCTTTCCATATCGCACCTTGTGTCCGTTTTATCGTCCTCCACCGTCGGTTTCGTTCCAGTTTTTTTTTGTTCCAGTTTTAATCCGATGTAAACTTTTTCACTAAACTGCGTCGTCTTCACTTGTCACTCATGGACTTAAACAACATCTGTTTAGTCGCTTTAATGTTTGCTTTCCCGCAGAACAAACTCCACTTCTTCACCTATTCCCAACTTCCTCAAACAGATAATGGTGTGAATTGTAGCTTTAAGGCGTGTTTCTGTCTTTACTCGGGGGTTATTAAATTAACCAGGTGTTGGTGGGACGTCGCTGTTTGGATTTTCTCGCAGAAGACGCCGTTCGTCTGTAATTAAGTGAAAATGCAGATGTGTGTTAGACTGATGTGTAAATCTGACCGTTCGCAAACCAAGGAATCCCATACGTTCTATACGAGCGCAGGCTGTCGGAGCCGTCCACGCCGTCTGATGTGTGCTTTTACTTTAATTAAAGACGATCAAAGACGCCAATTTCACTGCGATTGAGAATCAGCCTCCAGATTTAAGAAGGTTTGATGAAAAGATGCAAAAGACGACGAGGATTCAGTGGGATGAACGGTGTCAGACTGAAAGAATGAGCAGGAAACGACTGCATTAATACAAAGAAAAGGGAAAGTTCAGAAGGACCCCCACCATAACTATAATATAATGTAAACATGTTTGGAGTGTGTGTGACAGACTGCAGTGGGACACAAGAGGGAAGGAATGTTTTACACAAATGGAGTTTAATTAAATATTAGTTTAGTTAAATATGCTTTTTTTTACCTCCTCCAGGAGGTATTGTGATCACTTTGCTTTGTGTGTTTGTTTGTTTGTTTGTTTGTTAGCAACTTTACGGGAAACCTATTCCAACTAGGGATGCAAATTATCGATTAATTCATTAATCGTTAGTTGGTTGCCCTTATCGATTAACGATTAATTGATTTTCCTGAGAAACTGAATTTCTTTTTCAATACAGTCTGTAAGAATAAAAGCTAAATATTGTTTATACACTTCATAAAAAAAAAAGTCATGTTCATATAATTAATTTATTGAACCATTGGATACAGTCAGTGTTTCCTGTGGAATTCATCTGTTGATGTGGCAGTGTGGAATGGGGGGGTGCAGGCATGTGCGTTTTGCCAGCCAGTGGCAGGTACTCATACATGCGCAGTACGGCCGGGGGGTGTGTTCATGTTGGTTGGTAACTGTGTGCGTGTTTCCCTTTCCGTCCTCCTTCTAATACTGTGGGGGTACAGGGCGGTGCAGTCCGTGCCCTCGCAGAAGTGAAAGTGAAACTTTTCGCTCATTTATCTTTTCCTCCTGAAGCTTCGCAAATGCATTACATATCTGTGTCCCGAACCAGGAGCCTGGAGGATGTGTTCAACTTCTGTCTCACTGACTGTGGACCAGTCTAACCTCCAGGAAAACGCTCTGATACTGACCCTGCATTTGTGTGTGTGTTTATTCGGGGGTGCACCGCTCCCACAAACAGACGGTCGGTTTGTGTTTGGCTCCACCGTGTCCATACAGACATTCGAACTCATCAACGCCATGATCCGGTTCAATGACCAGCTATTCCAGCGCAGACAAACCATCAGCCTTCAGACAGGTGTGGACAGGAGGACAAGGGCAATTAACCGACAATTAATAATTTAATCGAGCAAATTCTTATCGACAATTAATCATTAGTCGATTAATTGTTTACATCCCTAATTCCCCCCATCTTTCCCAGATCTTCCCCACAGATAGGCCTAGGCCCTGGGACCAGCCCAGTCCATTTTGGTCCCAGTAGGACAAAGTTCAAGGTCACAGCAAGGTCACAACATCTACAGTTTTCCATCTGTCATCATTGAGACATTTTCCAAAATTCATCAAAAATTCAAAATGACTCCGATTCTCCTCCAGTTGGATCCACCTGTAGCTTAGAACAATATCTTGTATCTGGAACTAAATTGTCCACATCCACTGTGGAATGTGGACTCTGTGGACATTTACATTGAACATTAAAAATCCCATTTCCCACACATTTAAAATTAGAACTCAACAAATACTGATGTGATTTGAATCTAATTGGACAGACACATGACTGGGACCAAGCTTCAACTGTTTCTGTGTATGGAACAACCTGGAAACTGTTGAATTTAAACAGAAAGAGTCGATCCTCACATGCACACCGTTCAGGGTGAAGGAGGAGGTTTGCGTTCTCTGAACACTTGTTTTTTTTACTGTTTTTTTAATGTTTTAGTTTTTATTAATGTCTGTTTTTTTTAATGATAACATCAGCCTGAACAGGGACTACAGGTGGAAATGAGCACTAGTGCTAGAACCTGGAACATCTGTCCTGTTTAAGGTTAATCTCTATTGTGCGTTGTCCCTGTCTAAAACAAACAAACAAACAAACAAACAAACAGGGCTGGATTTTATTTATGTAGTTCTGAAAAAAAAAAAAAAAAAAGAGTCAGAAAATGTCTTTTTGTCAATTCTTTTGCACCTTTTTTTCTGGAAGAACTGAACTTTTAATATCTGTCCATTATTTATCCTTATTATATGTAAAAAAAAAAAAAAAAAAAAGTATATATATATATATATATATATATATATATATATATATAACAGACTTGAATTTTTATCATATTTATTATAAAACCAACTGTAAATGTTAATGAAACTTTCTGAGTTCATGTAAATATCCTTTCCTCTCTTTTCCATGTTGATCCATTGTAGTTGTTCTAGATCATTGTGTGTCCATGTTCTTCTTGTTCTTTTTGGTTCTTTGGTGTCATTTGGATCCATATTAATACACATAAATGAAGAGAAAAATGTAAACTCTACATTACAACTAATTAGACGATGATACAAAAAATCTGAAAAAAAAAAACCAAACAAACAACCAAAAACAGTATTAAAATATTCACAACAAAACAGAATGTAAAAAAATTGACATTTACAGTTGGATTTATTAATTTATTCAGAAACATTTACAGAAAATAACATCATTCAGAGACTATTGATTGACTACATGTTGATATTATTATTATTATTATTATTATTATTATAATAATAATAATAATAATAATAATATCATTCTATTGATTATTCATCTTATGGACAATAATACTAATAGTACTACTACTACTACTGCTACTACTACTACTACTAATAATAATAATAACAATATCATTCTATTGATTATTGATCTTCTTCTTGTTGGTAATAATCAGACGTTGTCGGTCGTATGAGTTTATTTTCTAAACCCACTGATGAACAGACAGGATGTGAAGAGCAGATTTTATGTGACAAGGGAAAATGATTGACATTGGTCCAAATCTGGTTGCCGGGGGCAACTGGACAACTGTTACTGCGGAGCTTTGTGAATGTAGAAACGACAACGAGGCGTTTGAAGGACTCGTACTTTTCAGATTTAAAGATTCCACCTTTTGAGGTTTTGATCTGTTGGTTTGGGCACGAGGACAGATTTTAGCCCTGAGAGACACCATCAGACGCACAAAATACACACAAATACACACAAAACACACTAAAATACACAAAAATACACACAAACACAAAAATACACTAAAATTCACAAAAATACACACAAAATACACACAAATATACACAAAAACACTCAAAAATACATAAAAAACACACAAACACACTAAAATACAAACAGAAACACAGAAAACACACAAATATACTCATTGGTTCAGTCCAGACTTTGGCCTGTCTGGCTGTGGGTCTGTGGTTCTGTGGTTCTGTGGGTCTGTGGTTCTGTGGTTCTGTGGTTCTGTGGGTCTGTGGTTCTGTGGGTCTGTGGGTCTGTGGGTCTGTGGTTCTGTGGGTCTGTGGGTCTGTGGTTCTGTGGGTCTGTGGTTCTGTGGGTCTGTGGTTCTGTGGGTCTGTGGGTCTGTGGTTCTGTGGGTCTGTGGGTCTGTGGTTCTGTGGGTCTGCGGTTCTGTGGGTCTGTGGGTCTGTGGGTCTGTGGTTCTGTGGGTCTGTGGTTCTGTGGGTCTGTGGGTCTGTGGGTCTGTGGGTCTGTGGTTCTGTGGGTCTGCGGTTCTGTGGGTCTGCGGTTCTGTGGTTCTGTGGGTCTGTGGTTCTGTTGGCGTTTGCCTCCTGGATGACTCCTGATGGAAATGGACGGTAAATGTTGAATCTGGGCTTTGGTCCAAACTCCTGCAGTTTCATCTGAGGCTGGTACGGTGGGTTCTGTCCTGGACTGAAAGGACCCAGAAAAAAAAAGAACGACAGCAGCCGGCAGTGGCACAACCACCATGAAGACGGTGGATTAGAACCAGGATGGACCGAATCAGAATAAAACCGAACCAGAACCAGGAATCTACAGGTGGAACCCAAGGAAGGCGGAACATTTACAGAACAGTAGAACATGTCCTGGTTCTGGATCAGAATTTTTTTTTTTTTACTATTATACATATATATAATGTATATATAACGCTGCCGTTGGTTGCTGATATTTGTGTCTGTTGAAGTTTTTCTTCGTCTGTTGGAGACGATGGTTCAGTGTTTTTCTGATTATTGGTGGAACTGGTTTTTGGAGCCTTTTCCAGTTTATTCAGGTGGAGGTGGAAGGTAAATGTGGGTGATTCAGGTGGTTTTTGGGACTGGTTTTTGTTGGGTTTGGGGGTGTTTTGGAGGACGGGGCTGGTTGGTGGGGGCTGGGCTGGTACTTTGGCAGGGGGCCATGGTTCCCAACCCCCCACCACTCATTTCCATCCAGCAGAGCTTCACTGAAGCCCAGCTCACTACAGACTGAAGAGATGAACCTGAGGACCAAATCCACAACATGACATGACCTTTGACCTTTCCCTGTGTCTGTAAGGGCTCGGTGGTCTGTGGTTCTACCTGGACCTTCATGTGAGAACCACACATGGTCCTTGTACTCGGTCCCTGGTGTTGGTTCTCTGCATCACAATGTCGTGTTTGTCTGAAGTGTGTTTCAGTGTAAAAACATCAAACCCTGAAGGAGGTTTTACTGGGATCAGCTGAACCCCCAGAACCTGGACCCAAACGCTGTCCTGGGTCTGATCAGCTGAACCCCCAGAACCTGGACCCAAACGCTGTCCTGGGTCTGATCAGCTGAACCCCCAGAACCTGGACCCAAATGCTGTCCTGGGTCTGATCAGCTGAACCCCCAGAACCTGGACCCAAACGCTGTCCTGGGTCTGATCAGCTGAACCCCCACAACCTGGACCCAAATGCTGTCCTGGGTCGGATCAGCTGAACCCCCAGAACCTGGACCCAAACGCTGTCCTGGGTCTGATCAGCTGAACCCCCAGAACCTGGACCCAAACGCTGTCCTGGGTCTGATCAGCTGAACCCCCAGAACCTGGACCCAAACGCTGTCCTGGGTCGGCTCAGCTGAACCCCCAGAACCTGGACCCAAACGCTGTCCTGGGTCTGATCAGCTGAACCCCCAGAACCTGGACCCAAACGCTGTCCTGGGTCTGATCAGCTGAACCCCCAGAACCTGGACCCAAACGCTGTCCTGGGTCGGCTCAGCTGAACCCCCAGAACCTGGACCCAAACGCTGTCCTGGGTCAGATCAGCTGAACCCCCAGAACCTGGACCCAAACGCTGTCCTGGGTCAGATCAGCTGAACCCCCAGAACCTGGACCCAAATGCTGTCCTGGGTCGGCTCAGCTGAACCCCCAGAACCTGGACCCAAACGCTGTCCTGGGTCGGATCAGCTGAACCAACAGTCAGCAGTTCCTCTGCATTCGACTCTGTCTGATAGAGTCTGTCTGTTTAAGCAGAAAACACTCATCCTCTTCCTCCTCCTCCTCATCATCATCATCACACACACAAACACAAACACAAACACACGCTCTTCTGTGTTTTACAGCCTTTACAGTTTCCCCCTTAGGTCAGTCTGTCGGTGTTTTCACCCTTTTTTACATCATTTGTTGCAATCAAAACCACAACAGACACACAAACACACACACACACAGACACACAAACACACACACAGACACACAAACACAGACTCACACTGAGGCTATGGTGGTCTTATCTCATTTACCATCAGTGTTAGTGTTAGCATTAGCATTAATGTTAGTGTAAGAGTTAGAGTTAACATTAGCGTTGGTGTTAGCATTAGTATTAACGTTAGTGTAAGAGTTAGAGTTAACATTAGTGTTAGTGTTAGCATTAGTATTAACATTAGTGTTAGAGTTAAAGTTAACATTAGTGTTAGTGTTAGCATTAGTATTAACATTAGTGTAAGAGTTAGAGTTAACATTAGTGTTAGTGTTAGCATTAGTATTAACATTAGTGTTAGAGTTAAAGTTAACATTAGTGTTAGAGTTAACATTAGTGTTAGTGTTAGCATTAGTATTAACATTAGTGTTAGAGTTAAAGTTAACATTAGTGTTAGCATTAGTATTAACATTAGTGTAAGAGTTAGAGTTAACATTAGTGTTAATGTTAGCATTAGTATTAACATTAGTGTTAGAGTTAGAGTTAACATTAGTGTTAGTGTTAGCATTAGTATTAACATTAGTGTTAGAGTTAAAGTTAGCATTATTGTTAGCATTAGTGTTAACGTTAGCATTAGCATTAGCACCTATAGCTGAGGTAACAGACATGAAAACAGCCTTTAGTCGTTTGTTTTGAAGTCCAATGAATTCAGACGTAAAGAACAAACACATAAACAAACACTGTAAATATGAACCACAAACACACAGGAACACAAAAACACACATGAACACACACAGAACACACAACCACACACAAACACACAACCACACACGAACACACACATCAACACACAAAACACACACATGAACACACACACATGTATTACTGAGCAGAGTTGACCCTTTGACCTCAGAAATCCTGATACATTTAATCCCTTCACGGCAGACTCCACATCATGTGACCCTGAAAATATGCAAGTGCTTGAATTCCAGTAAACGTTTGTAAATCTGATATTTAACACATCAAACGTACATTTGAAAAAATGAATGAAGTCATTAATTAAAGCCTGATAATGATGTTCAGTCAATTAGAGCTTCATATCACACATATAATCCTGTCATTAACAGACGCAAAAAACATGTTTTTTACATTTTCCTTTTAATTCCTTTAAATCGATTTTTTTCCTTGTTTTTCATATTTTACACCTTTTCATTGTTTTTGCATCTTTTTGTTTTTTCTTATTGTTTTTCTTCAAATACATTATTTCTCTTTCCTTTAATGTTGTTTTCATCTATTTACATGTTTTTTTAATCAATTTATTCTTTTCATTATCTTTTATGTAGTATTTTTTTGTGTTTAATATCATTTTTTTGTCATTTTTGTTGTTTTCATCTTGTCTTTGTATTTTTTATGTGTCATTTCATCTTATGTCTCGTCTCATCCTGTTTATTTTATTTGTTCTTTTATCTGGCGTTTCTTCATAATCGACATAATCTCATCTTTTCATCTGGTTTTGTCTTTTATTTTTTCTCTACATTGTTTTCATCCTGTTGAAATCTTAAATTCTTTAAATTCCTCATAGACACCACACAGACTTTTCTTAGTTAATAAGTGAAACGTATGCTGCGATCTGATTGGTCGAAGCACTTCATGGTTCTATTAGTTTTACATGTTTTTTTTTTCATTAACTCTGAAGCTGAAGTTTGATCATTTCATCGGTTGTTTCTTGTTTTTATTCAGTTGTTAATCTGTTTTTTTGTCAGTTTAATGAATGTATGTGTGTGTGTGTGTGTGTGTGTGTGTGTGTGTGTGTGTGTTTTACGACCTAAATCTGGTCGCCTTGTGTTTGTGTGAGTGGGTCTGTCGTCATTACTTGAATCTTGACCAATCACGCGGCAGCAGGAAGTGCAAGCCCCCGACGGCTGAAGAAAGAAGAAAAAAACACATGTATAGACAGAACTACAATAATAAGAATAAGAAGAAGAATAATGATGATGATGATGATGATTATTATAACAGTAGTAGTAGTAATAATAATAATAATAATAATAATAATAATAATGCTTCCTTTAATGGCCTTGACCTTCTCATCCTTTTGTCGTTCGTGTTTTCTTTTTCAGCTTTTATTGTGAAACCTGTGACAGCAGATGTTTTTCCGTTTCCTTCATCATGTGTTCTTTGTGTTGGTGTCCGTCTGATCCTGTAGTTTTTTCGTCTGTATTTTCAGGTGTTTTCGTGGCTTTGGTGGTGTCGTCCACCGTCGGCGTCTCCTCTAAATGCTGTGTTTCTCATGGATGTGAAAATAACTGAGTCCATGCAGAATTCCAGTGTGAATGGAAGTTGATAATGGTCTGAACAAACCCACACCTGCTCCTCCAGGAGACGCCGCCTCCTTCACTTTCACTCCTTATTTCACACACAAATACATTCAACCTCTGATTTTTGGAGTTCGCTGACCGTGTTTTGATGTAAAGAGTCAAACGGCAGCGGTGGCGTCCGTCCCCTGGTGGTGGTGGCGGCGGTGGCGTTAACCCCCTCCTCTCTGATGTGTGACATCAAACAGTAACATCACACACCAACACAACATCTGTCAGCAGACACACAACAACACACTAACACACAACATCTGTCAGCAGACACACAACAGGGCCCAGCTGTCAACCACCGGAGAAGGGGGCGGAGCTAAAGGCTTCAGTCGTAACGGTCGGATTCTTCTGTGTGACATGTGGAGCGTCCACTTCCTGTCTGTGAAACCAGACGGAACCGCTTTAACCCCCATACCCCAGGGTCAGCAGTGGACTCCGACCTGTTTCACATCTGACCTTTAATGAATGAACACAGCAGTGAGGACGGGTCCAAAACCCAGACCCCCCAGCCCAGACCTGGCCCCCAGACCCCCCAGACCCCCCGGCCCAGACCTGGCCCCTGGCCCCCAGACCCCCCAGACCCCCCAGCCCAGACCTGGGCCACACCTGGCCCAGACCTGGCCCCCCACCCCCTAGACCCCCCAGCCCAGACCTGGCCCCCTCGCCCCCAGACCCCCCGGCCCAGACCTGGTCTAGACCACTGACCCTTGACCTGATCTGGTTATTTTATTTTATTTTATTGTATTTTACTTTATTTTATTTTACTTTATCCTATTTTCTCTCCTGATTCTCTAATTCTTCTCTCACTTCTCAGTAGGTCATAAACATGACAATGAATAAAACAAAGAATAAATGATGATTCAGCTGATTTAAAGAACCTACAGGTGTGTGTGTGTGTGTGTGTGTGTGTGTGTGTGTGTGTGGTTTCAGTCTGTTATTGAACTCTGCTTTAAACACAGTGACCCTTCTCATCACTGGACCTGGTGCATTGTGGGTGTTGTAGTTCTGGGTGTGGTCCACTGGTGCATTGTGGGTGTTGTAGTTGTAGTTCTGGGTGTGGTCCACTGGTGCATTGTGGGTGTTGTAGTTCTGGGTGTGGTCCACTGGTGCATTGTGGGTGTTGTAGTTGTAGTTCTGGGTGTGGTCCACTGTTCCAGGTGTAAACGTCTGTCAGAGAACAGACATTTTACACCAGCGTCAGTTTGTTTGTGTGTGTGGACTGAAAAAACTACAAAGTGAAGGCAGATGGGAGTGATGCATGATGGGAGTGATGGGTTCAAGATGGCACCACAGGGAAGCTCCTTCTACTGTCCTTTTATCTGTTCTCATCAGAACGGAAACCTCTGTCTGTCTACTCCTCCTCCTCTTCTTCCTCTTCCTCCTCTTCCTCCTCCTCTTCCTCCTCTTCCTCCTCCTCTTCTTCCTCTTCCTCCTCCTCTTCCTCCTCTTCCTCCTCCTCTTCCTCCTCTTCCTCCTCCTCTTCTTCCTCTTCCTCCTCCTCCCCCTCTTCCTCCTCCTCCTCCTCCCCCTCTTCCTCCTCCTCCTCTTCTTCCTCTTCCTCCTCCTCTTCCTCCTCCTCCTCCTCTTCCTCCTCCTCTTCCTCCTCCTCTTCTTCCTCTTCCTCCTCCTCTTCTTCCTCTTCCTCCTCCTCCTCCTCTTCCTCCTCCTCTTCCTCCTCTTCCTCTGAGGTGTAATGTTCTGTCTGATTCTAAATGTTCTTAAATCATCACTATTTATTTGTCAAACCAACTGTTGAACACTAATTAATGAGAAATACTTTGAACTGGTTTGTGTGTGTGTGTGTGTGTGTGTGTGTGTGTGTGTGTGTGTGTGTGTGTGTGTGTCATCACTGCATTTGAGTGAAACATTTGTGAAGGAAAGTGGAGGAAGTTTGAGTCGATTGCTCACTGTTCAAGTGTGTTTCTGCAAATCTGACATTACAACACACAACACACACAGACACACAATAACACACATAGACACACACTAATACAAACAGACACACACTAATACACACAGTGTGTATCTGTGTTTGTATGTGTGTCTCCATCTGTGTGTGTCTTTGTGTGTATGTGTGAATTGTGTGTGTGTCCATCCGTCTGTGTGTGTCAGCGTGTGTATGTGTATGTTTGTGTGTGTCCATGTTCATGTGTGTGCATCTGTTTGTGTGTCCATGTGTCTGTCTGTGTGTGTATTTGTGTGTGTGTCCATCTTTGTGTGTATGTGTAGTAGGGATGTAATGATTACCGGTATAATGATAAACTGCGGTAAAGTTTCCGACGGTTAGTATGACCGTTTAGGTTCTAATTATTATGATAACCGTGTTCGATTACCGTAGCTAGAAAACTCACGGTACTGTTCATTTCCTGCAGAAGCAGCGGCTCTCCAGGCGTGTGTTCAGTTTGTAATGTTTGGCCTCTGGAAACATGGTGAAGGCACCTGCAGGACAGAGCTGCAGACATTCAGGGTTAGGGGCTCCCACGTGGACCCGGTCTGTCCGACTGCGGGTCGGTCCGAACAAGCACACGCACAGACTCGGTCCATTCTAGCAAGTGAGCGGACAGACCCGGTCCGCGCTAGTGTGAACCCCTCCTCGGCCCCCACTGCTTCAGATCCTCAGCCAACACTGAAACTGTCTGAATACACATACTGAGGACAGACTCCTGTCAGTTCAAATGAGTGAACTACAACTGGACACAGACACATGATGTGAGGACAAACCAAAGGACAGGAGGAGTTATGAACTGAAGGAACTGCAACAGGAAGTCCACTGACTGACCTCCAGAGGAACTGGACCAGAGGACACTGACCAGGACTGAACCACTGACCAGGACTGGACCACTGACCAGGACTGGACCACTGACCAGTCTGGATCAGATCAGCCGAACATGTTTAAAATCCTCATTCTTTCAGAATATTTACATTTGTTCATTAAACAGTTCAGTTAAATCTGACTGTTTCACTTTCTGTTTGTGTGTACAATAGTGTGTATGTGTGTACAATAGTGTGTATGTGTGTACAATAGTGTGTATGTGTGTACAATAGTGTGTATGTGTGTACAATAGTGTGTATGTGTGTACAATAGTGTGTATGTGTGTACAATAGTGTGTATGTGTGTACAATAGTGTATATGTGTGTACAATAGTGTATATGTGTGTACAATAGTGTATATGTGTGTACAACAATGTGTATGTGTGTGCAATAGTGTGTATGTGTGTACAATAGTGTATATGTGTGTACAACAGTGTGTATGTGTGTACAATAGTGTATATGTGTGTACAATAGTGTATATGTGTGTACAACAGTGTGTATGTGTGTACAATAGTGTATATGTGTGTACAATAGTGTATATGTGTGTACAACAGTGTGTATGTGTGTACAATAGTGTATATGTGTGTACAACAGTGTGTATGTGTGTGCAATAGTGTGTATGTGTGTACAATAGTGTATATGTGTGTACAACAGTGTGTATGTGTGTACAATAGTGTATATGTGTGTACAACAGTGTGTATGTGTGTGCAATAGTGTATATGTGTGTGTACAATAGTGTATACAGGGCTCAAAATTAACTTTTTGACCTAGGAGCACTGTGCTCCTAACCCTAAAAAGTTAGGAGCACAGGCTAAAATCTAGGCGCACCACTATTATATAAAAAATTTGGAGAACAAGCAAAACTCTTGGCCATACCAAGTAATATTCCTATATGTACTTAAGCAATGTTAACAACCTAGAATAAAGTATTTGAATAGAGTATGAAAGAAAAAGCTTACATTGACACAGGTGCAAAACAATTGTCAATGTGTGGTATATACTTTAGTTGGTTCTTGGAGAAGAAAGACGAATCACACCATTATTTGCAACAACCAACTTTTTTATTTCATGGCCTAAAGGCCCTTAGGGGCCGTTTACACGGCGTCGGCTTCAGTCGACTCTGGGAAGATTTCATGGCGGATTAGCCTTCTGTTACCATGGAAACGGTGCCTAGAGTGCCTGAATCCGGAAACTTTTGATACCAGGGTCCAGGGTGGAACGTTATCGATACGCTCCGCATTCCAGCTCCGTGTTAACGCGAGTCGGAGCGTTCCGGGGTAAAATATGACATCACCGCATGCGCGCGCAGCCAAGAACTGCCAGTTAACCCACTCCGGGCCAGTTGGTGGCGGTAACGCGCCTCCAAGCTGGTTTGCCAGCCTCTATGACACAATAAAGCTGCAGAAAAAGAAGGAACAACCACAACAACAATGGCCGGTTTCAGAACAACATACGTGCTGCTAACTGTGCTCAGCTCGTCTGTCCAGACAAAGAAGTCCTGCGTCTTTGTACGACCACTCGCCATTGTTGTTTGTAAATAGTGTTGTCCGCCTCCTCCTCTTCTTCTTCTCCTCATTTAAAGGCTGTCTAAACCGGAAATCATTTGTGCGCAGGCGCCTGTTTTACCACCACTGTTTCACTACAGCTCTACATCGCCAGCTACTGGTCTGGCATGGCCACTACAGCGTATTCAGCCGTCCTCGCGGACTCATGTTAACGCAGATCGTTATCATAGCGGCGGCGTCTTAACGCGGAATGATTTTATAACGCAAAGGAGAAATCTTTGCGGAGTGTTGCCGTGTAAACGTACCCTAGTCACTGTGGTCTGCACCACGCCTGAAGTCAGGAGATTGTTTCAAACGTCGGTGGAGTTATTTGATCCCTTTGTTTATGCCGCCTGCGCATGCGAGGGGGCGGGGACTAGATTTTCCGCTTCAGTCAGCAGGGCGTGGAGCTTGTTTATTTTCAGCTGACGAGTTACTTCTGCAGCCATTATTCTAGGCGCACGTATTAATTTTCGCTCATTTTTTTATTGGCGCACCGTGCAATCGTAATCTCAAAAACAGTCGCACTACCGAAATTCTCAGGCGCATGCGACCGTAATTCAGTCGCAGTCACGAGCCCTGGTATATGTGTGTACAATAGTGTGTATGTGTGTACAGTAGTGTATATCTGTGTACAATAGTGTGTATGTGTGTACAATAGTGTGTATGTGTGTACAGTAGTGTATATGTGTGTACAATAGTGTATATGTGTGTACAATAGTGTGTATGTGTGTACAATAGTGTATATGTGTGTACAATAGTGTGTATGTGTGTACAGTAGTGTATATCTGTGTACAATAGTGTGTATGTGTGTACAATAGTGTATATGTGTGTACAATAGTGTGTATGTGTGTACAATAGTGTATATGTGTGTACAATAGTGTGTATGTGTGTACAATAGTGTGTATGTGTGTACAATAGTGTGTATGTGTGTACAATAGTGTGTATGTGTGTACAGTAGTGTATATCTGTGTACAATAGTGTGTATGTGTGTACAATAGTGTGTATGTGTGTACAGTAGTGTATATGTGTGTACAATAGTGTGTATGTGTGTACAATAGTGTATATGTGTGTACAATAGTGTGTATGTGTGTACAATAGTGTATATCTGTGTACAATAGTGTGTATGTGTGTACAATAGTGTGTATGTGTGTACAGTAGTGTATATCTGTGTACAATAGTGTGTATGTGTGTACAATAGTGTGTATGTGTGTACAGTAGTGTATATCTGTGTACAATAGTGTATATCTGTGTACAATAGTGCGTATGTGTGTACAATAGTGTATATGTGTGTACAATAGTGTATATGTGTGTACAATAGTGTATATGTGTGTACAATAGTGTATATGTGTGTACAATAGTGCGTATGTGTGTACAATAGTGCGTATGTGTGTACAATAGTGTATATGTGTGTACAATAGTGTATATCTGTGTACAATAGTGTGTATGTGTGTGCAATAGTGTATATCTGTGTACAATAGTGTGTATGTGTGTACAATAGTGTGTATGTGTGTACAATAGTGTGTATGTGTGTACAATAGTGTATATCTGTGTACAATAGTGTGTATGTGTGTACAATAGTGTGTATGTGTGACACTGAATGATCTGATCTGGAAAATGTTCAAACAAACTCCACTCGGACCTGTCCAACTACTTTTTTTCACACTCAAAAACACCTCTGGAATCAACAGAAGAATTGATAAGGAATTGGACTGATAATCAGAACTGATAATGGCACTGATACTGATCAGCTCCTCTCAGTTCCAGCCCTGGTGCACATATCTCGTGTCCATAAGGTGCCATCTTTAATGCACATTTGTATGTTTGTTATTACTTGAATGTTTCTGCAACAGAAAGTACATTGTGCATATTACTTCATTAGTTTTTTTCAAAATACAACTTGGTTATATTATTTCAGTGTGTGTATCAGTACTTTTTGAACATTTTGAGCACATTTCAACAATATCACGATGATAATGATAACTGTGATAATTTTGGACACAATAACAATGATATGAAATTTTCAGATTGTTACATCCATAGTGTGTATTTGTGTGTCCGTCCATGTGTGTGTGCATCTGTGTGTGTATCTGTTTGTGTGTGTATCCATGTGTATATTTGTGTGTGTGTGTGTCCATGTGTATATTTGTGTGTGTGTGTGTGTATCTGTTTGTGTGTGTGTCCATGTGTATATTTGTGTGTGTGTGTGTGTATCTGTTTGTGTGTGTCCATGTGTATATTTGTGTGTGTGTGTGTGTGTGTGTGTGTGTGTCAGCTGCAGTCAGTCTGGTGTACAGGTGCGCCACTGCCTCGCCAGCACTTCCTGGTAATTAATGACTGTTTCCTGCCTGTCTCTCTCTCTCTCTCTCTCTCTTTCTCTTTCTCTCCCCTCTCCCCCTCCCTCTCTCTCTCTCTCTCTCTCTCTCTCTCTCTCTCTCTTTCTTTCTCTCCCTCTCTCTCTCTCTCTCTCTTTCCTCTCTCTCTCTCTCTTCTCTCTCTTCTTCTCTCCCTCTCTCTCTCTCTCTCTCTCTCTCTCTCTCTCTCTGGTGTAAATTGATGACATGTGAGCGTTTTTCTTTTTCAGTCACATGAGGACAGAGGTTTGAGTTTAGAGGAGGAGACGCAGACACAGTCTGTCCAATGGACGTTCTGACTCCGTCTGCTCAGGAATGTGATGCAACGACGACATGTTCAAATTCATTTAACCCATAAACACCCATGTTTAACACCTGCTGATCCACTATCAGAATAATAATAATAATAATAATAATAATAATAATAATATTGGTGTAAAATACAGCTCTTCATCTTTTCACAGTCATCAGATATGACCAAATTGGGACATTCAGAGGCTCTGTAGTTACCGTGGAAACACCGTCGTCTTCTCCAACATTGATTCACCAGTAAAACCCATGGAGTTGGATCAATGACAGTGGATGGACACACTGGGTTTATACTTACTCATATATAAAATGAACAAAGATGATTAGAAATAAAAACTGACGCTTTACGATGTACTTCTGTGATTTGTTGCTGTTTTTAAATTATTATTAATATTATTCTCATAATATTATATTTTCCCACCTGTTTTTAAATTACAATGTTATTCTCATAATAATATGATATTTTTGCCAAATGTTTTTAAATTGTGACGTTATTCTCATAATATATTTTTCCACCTGTTTTTAAATTTTGACGTTATTCTAATAATATATTTTTTCCACTTTTTTTTAAATTCCAACTTTATTCTTGTAATATTATGATATTTTTTTCCACCTGTTGTTAAATTATGACGTTATTCTCGTAACATTATGACTTTATTCTCTAAATATGACAACTTTAATCTCATAACATTACAACTTCATTCTTGTAAAATTAAGACTGTTTTTGTATTTGACTTTATTCTCATAAAATTACAGGTTTTATCTCTATATTTTACGTCTTTATTCCCGTAGTGACAGTGGTTTTATTTTCTTATGCGGTGCTAATACGCCATCGTACAAATCGGTGCCAGCGTTGATGGTTTGACGGTTTGATGCTCCTCTTTCGTTAAACTCAGACGTGGATGTTTTTGGTTGAAGGTCAGTTTGGTGATTCGGTGTAAACTGTGAAAGGCCTATTTTTAAGTCTGTCTGTGGTGTTATTTAGTTCTAAAGATGTGACGTAAACATGTACATAACTGTGTCGTAATAATCAGGTTACGACCTGGTTTTCTGGTGTTTTTTCGTCCTCATCCTTTTATTCTTTCTGCTCCTGTTTTCCGTCTTTTTTCCTCTGTGTTTATCTACTGTGGAACTGAGTCTCTGTCTCTGTGGCGATCTGCCTTAGTTACCGTCGTCTCCGTGAGCGTCTGGGCATCTGCTGGACGACGATACGAGGAAGAGGAAAAGAGCTGATGAGGATGATGAGGATGAGGATGAATGGGTTCATGAAGGTCTGATTAAACAGTAAATCCATTAAATCAGAGCTCAAACCACTGGGACGTTTCAGTGTTTTTTATTTTAGATTCACACCAAAATTATGTAAAAAAAAAAAAAAAAGTCAGTAAAAGAAAATGCCAGTGAATGCAAAAAGGGAAATGAGGACATACCAAAATAACTCCATTCTAGTCATGGGACGGTGTTTGCACTGGTTACAAAAAAAAAAAAAAAAAAAAAAAACAGAGAAAGAAAACAGCGTCGTGCTGTGAAAACCAGCCAAATTTAACCCATTTATCGTCCTGTTGGTTGGAATCCTGCAGAACGTCCACCCACAGGAGTCTGTCAGATGAACGTCCACGTCTATAATCACCTGTTTAGGTCCGTCATAGAACCAGGGGGGTCAAACCTACGGCCCGTGGACCTAAACCGGCCAAAGACTCCAGCCCATTACCACATGTTTAGTGTCTTTGTGGATCTGACCTGTAAAACACCTGTAAATGATAAGTTGAGGCAGAATATTGTTGAAATTGCACTTAATTCTCTTTAGAAACCTCTTTTTTTTCAGGTTATTTAACTCTTTTTTTTTTGTGGAAGGATAGTTTGTAAATGTAAATATTATTTTTACCTCCACCAGGAGCTTTTGTGATCACTTTGCTTTGTGTGTTTGTTTGTTTGTTTGTTTTTTAGCAACTTTAGTGTAAAACTCTTCCCTCCATCTTTCCCAGATCTTCCCCACAGATAGGCCTAGGCCCTGGGACCAACCCAGTCCATTTTGGTCCCAGTAGGACAAAGTTCAAGGTCACAGCAAGGTCACAACATCTACAGTTTTCCATCTGTCATCATTGAGACATTTTCCAAAATTCATGAAAAATTCCAAACGACTCCGATTCTCCTCCAGTTGGATCCACCTGTAGCTTAGAACAATCTCTTGTATGTGGAACTAAATTGTCCACATCCACTGTGGAATGTGGACTCTGTGGACATTTACACTGAACATTAAAAATCCCATTTCCCACACATTTAAAATGAGAACTCAACTAATATTGATATGAATTGAATCTAATTGGACAGACACACGACTGGTACCAAGCTGCAGCTGTTTCTGTGTATGGAACAACCTGGAAACTGTTGAATTTAAACAGAAAGAGTCGATCCACACATGCACAGCGTTCAGGGTGAAGGAGGAGCTCTGAGTTCAATGAACACTTGTTTAAATTTTTTTTTGCACTAAATTTAAGAGAAAACCAGTGGATTTGTCATTTATTCCTTTCTTCTGCTCATATTTGAGCGGTCCGACCCCCTGAGCCCACATTGGTCTGTGTGTTGAACCTGAACTAACCTGGGTTTGACATCCCTGATATGACCCAAGGTTATTATCGTTAATAAAAACTAACGAAATGACGAAACTAGAATTAAAAAAACATTTCAGTTAACTAAAATAAATAAAAACAACAATTAAAAGAAAAAACGATAACTAACTGAAACTGTATTGTGTGTTTACAAAACGAACTAAAACGGATAAAAATTATGGATAAAATTCCCTTCGTTTTCGCCTTTGTCAATATTGGATTGATACGAAATCAATTTATTTAGCTTGACCAATTTTATCTAGCAGCACCACGCAACACTTGACGGTCCGACGCTTCTTGTCACTTGTGGTTTCCAGTCGTCTTCTGGTCCCCATTCTACCTGGAAACATGGAGACTAAAGCTGGGAGAAAGTTCTGCATTGGATTTATTGGAAATGATGGCAAGGAAGATAAAAGATATGAAAAAACTAATACTAAAACTAAACTCAACTAAAACTAAGCATTTAGGAAAAAAACAAAACAAAACATTAAAACTATCAAACCTGCTCTAAAAATGAATTAAAACTAACTGAATTAGAGAAAAAAAAAGTCAAAACTAAATAAAACTAAACTAGAATGAAAAATCCAAAACTATTTTAGCTTTGATATGACCAGATACCATATGTGTTCATATCAGAATAGAAGGTTCTCGTCTATCAGTAGAATACAGACTCACCTGGGATGGAAATGTTGAAGCTGAAAACAGGATTCTGTGAAAAAACTCATGAAATCACACCTTTACTATGTGTAGATGACAGATTGATTGAGTAATTTCACAAATGTAGTTTAACATCTGAAAAAAATACATAAACAATGTCTAAAATAATGGGTTTTTTTGAGTAAAATTGTTTATTTTACTTCACTTTAAAGAAATGTAAACCTGATGTGAAATGATTATGAATAAATCTACAAAACTCTAATAGAGGGCATGCTGCCTTCAGGGACCAACCAGAGGCTCTGTAAATGTGTAAACTCAGGGCAGATAAAACAACGATGTGAACTGATGGAGAAATGATCGAATGCAAGTTGTTTTGGTGGCGATATTTACAGAAAAGTGCAGGGTTAGAGTCAGATCTGGATCCCAAACTAATCCACAAATCCATCTTCAGGCAGCTGATGGAGCAGGGGCGTCTGGGAAATGGAGTTTGAAAAAAAAAAAAAAAAAAGATCTTAATGATGCTATTACCGTCTAACAGCTCATTACAGACGATGTTTGTCGTCTTTCTGCTTCGTGGTGAAAATGTTCCTTGTGTTTCAAGCCTCTAGACTCTACAGACTACATTACCCATGAGCCTCTGCTGCTGCTGCATTCAAAGACACATTTCTGCAAAATGAAACCTGTAGCTCCAGCTCATTGATGAAAATGTTCACTTTTCATACATCTTAGTTAATTAATACATCTGAAGCTCTGTGATGAGTTCTACTGAAATGTACCCTGGGAGTTGTAGTCCTACACAGAAATGGGCGTTTCCCTTTTGATCCATCATGTACTGACATAGCTCATACTCATGGGCTTTGACTCGGACTTGTAGTTTCATTTAAGCTCTTCAAATGAAAGGATTATTCATTTACTGACTGAAATTATGTTGTGTTGTTTGTGAAGCTTCTATGTATAGATTCTATAAAATACAATACCCATGAGCCTTAGCTTCAACAAAGTGAATTCTGGTGACCATATTTGTACAAGTAAGAGAATCTAAAGCTCTCTGACTGGATGTGTGTTGCTGAAATGCACCATGGGAGTTGTAGTCCTGCACATTTTCCCTCCAGATTCCATAGAATTGTTTCTTGAATGTAGTTTATTTGATGCTACACACCATGGATGTTGTGCCTTTTGGACTCACACTCAAAACTACACTACCCATGAGCCTCAGCTGCTGTTGCCATGATGAAGAAAACACTTACTGCTTCTATTAACTGTCATTTATTACTTCAGTGTAGTCAAATACTATAGACTTTATAGAAATAAAAACTGACGCTGTGTGATGTACTTCTGTGGTTTGTTGGGGAGGTGCATCTTGGGAGTTGTAGTCCAGCACATTTTTGGATGGTTCACCCTCCGTATTCCAAAGAATTGTGTCTTGAATGTGGTTTTTTGATGCAACACACCATGGATGTTGTGCCTTGTGTACTTGCACTCAAAACTACACTACCCATGAGCCTCAGCTGCTGTTGCCATGACAAAGAAAACTCTCACTGGTTTATTAACTGTCATTTATTACTTCAGCGTAATTACATATTTTGGACTTTATAGAAATAAATAGTATGACATTGTGTGATGTAGCTCAAAGATTTGTTGCAGAAATGAATCTTGGGAGTTGTAGTCGAACACTGTTGGTGATTTCACCTTTTGTTTTTGTGTCAAAACTAGAAACACAAATCAAATAAATGTTTATTGAATGTAGTTTTTTGATGCTACATATCCTGGATGTTGTGCCTCATGTACAGCTACTTAAAACTACACTACCCATGAGCCTCAGCTGATTTTTCAGTAACATAGAAGACTGTCACTGCTTCTATTAACTGTCACTTATTACTTCAGTGTAATCGAATATTTTAGACTTTAAAGAAATAAAAACTGTCGCTGTGTGATGAAGCTCAGCAGTTTGTGGCTGAAGTGCATCTTGGGAGTTGTAGTCGAACACTGTTGGGGATTTCACCTTTTGTTTTTGTGCTTTACTAGAAACACAAACCAAATAAATGTTTCTTGAATCTAGTTTATTTGATTCAACACATCCTGAATGTTGTGCCTTTTGTACTGCCACTTAAAACTACACTACCCATGAGCCTCAGCTGATTTTTCAGTAACATAGAAGACTGTCACTGCTTCTATTAACTGTCATTTGTTGCTTCAGTGTCATTAAATATTTTGGACCTTTTACCTCTGCCAAGGAGGTTATGTTTTTCCCAGTGTTGGTTTGTCTTTTTTTTCTGTTTATGTGCAAGATAACTCCAAAAGTTATGGACAGATTTGGATGAAAAATTTCAGGAAATGTTGATACTGTCATAAGGAACAATGATGAAATTTTGGTGGTGATCGGGGGGGACTGATCTGCCTTGGTGGAAGTCTGCACTCTCTGAGTGCTTTTCTAGTTAGAAATAGAACTGTGAAGTGCTGTGTTTGTGAAGTTTGGTGCATCTTGGGAGTTGTAGTTTAACACTGTTGGTGATTTCACCTTTAGTATTTCATGTGGTTTAGGATGAACGTGGTCCGAGTTTGGAGTTTTACTGAAAATGATGATGTCGTCTTGGGTAAATGTGTGAAGGCCGTCTTTATCAAACTAAAGGTCAAGGCCCAGAAGGGGGATGAGAGGCTGTTTTTGTTTGGTCCAATAATAACATGTTTGTCATTTTCATAGAGTTTGAACCTGAACTGTGTGAAAAGCATCAGCCCTAAAAGATTTAAGGGGATGGAAATGATGGAAAACCTGTCTTTAATTGAACACGTCTGTAGATGACGATCCATGTGGTATTTTTGAGTTTTTATCTCTGGACGATTACTGTCTTCATCTTCATTAGCAATTTTTTCCAACATCTTCTTCTCCAAAACTACTGTTTGGATTCATTTCTACTCTTATTTGTCTCTTCATTGGGACAGTGTCTACAAAGCTTTGTCGTCTTTGTCTTCGTCATCTTCAATGTCGTCACCATCCTCATCTTCATTGTTGTTGTCCTGTTAGTAATTTCTTCAAAGATGTTCTTCTCTGAAACTACTGGTCAGATTCATTTTAAATTTTAAAGGTGTTTGTCGTAGTCCTCTTTAGCAGTTTCTTCAAACACGTTTCCTGAAACTCCTGGTCGGATTCGGATTCATTTCTAATTTTTTATGTATCTCTGTTGGGAAAATGTCACCAGTGTCTACTTTTCTACAATCTTCTTCTCCTATACTACTGAACAGATTCATTTCAAACTGTATATGTCTTACGTCTCTTCGTTGGGATAGTGTCTACAAAGCTTTGTCATCTTTATCTTTGTCTTCGTCATCTTCACCATCATCACCATCCTCGTCTTTGTGGTTGTTGTCCTAGTTAGCAACCAGCTAGCAATCATCTTCTCTGAAACTACTGGTCGGATTCATGTCACACTTTTGAGAAATTTTGGATTTTTGACAACTTTTTGGAAATATTCAGAATGTTTAATTTCCCTTCTACTGGTCCATCTGTTCATGGTTTAGAACATGTAAATGGTTCCAGATATCAGTCTAGTTCCTACTGATCACTGATAGAAGTCAGATATGGACTGTGATTGGATGAGTTCAGTTCTCCTCCAGTGAAACTTGTATAGTTGTATAGTTAGATATAGCCCACTTCTATAGTTAGATTGATGTGCATCCAGACCACAGGACTGGAACATAGAACAGAACCAGGACTGGAACACAGAACAGAACCAGGACTGGAACATAGAATAGAACCAGGACTGGAACATAGAACAGAACCAGGACTGGAACATAGAATAGAACCAGGACTGGAACATAGAACAGAACCAGGACTGGAACATAGAATAGAACCAGGACTGGAACATAGAACAGAACCAGGACTGGAACATAGAACAGAACCAGGACTGGAACACAGACCAGAACCAGGACTGGAACATAGAACAGAACCAGGACTGGAACATAGAATAGAACCAGGACTGGAACATAGAACAGAACCAGGACTGGAACATAGAATAGAACCAGGACTGGAACATAGAATAGAACCAGGACTGGAATATAGAACAGAACCAGGACTGGAACATAGAATAGAACCAGGACTGGAACATAGAACAGAACCAGGACTGGAACATAGAACAGAACCAGGACTGGAACATAGAATAGAACCAGGACTGGAATATAGAACAGAACCAGGACTGGAACATAGAATAGAACCAGGACTGGAACATAGAACAGAACCAGGACTGGAACATAGAATAGAACCAGGACTGGAACATAGAACAGAACCAGGACTGGAACATAGAACAGAACCAGGACTGGAACACAGAACAGAACCAGGACTGGAACATAGAACAGAACCAGGACTGGAACATAGAATAGAACCAGGACTGGAACATAGAACAGAACCAGGACTGGAACATAGAATAGAACCAGGACTGGAACATAGAATAGAACCAGGACTGGAACATAGAACAGAACCAGGACTGGAACACAGAACAGAACCAGGACTGGAACATAGAATAGAACCAGGACTGGAACATAGAACAGAACCAGGACTGGAACACAGAACAGAACCAGGACTGGAACATAGAATAGAACCAGGACTGGAACATAGAACAGAACCAGGACTGGAACATAGAACAGAACCAGGACTGGAACATAGAATAGAACCAGGACTGGAACATAGAACAGAACCAGGACTGGAACATAGAACAGAACCAGGACTGGAACACAGACCAGAACCAGGACTGGAACATAGAACAGAACCAGGACTGGAACATAGAATAGAACCAGGACTGGAACATAGAACAGAACCAGGACTGGAACATAGAATAGAACCAGGACTGGAACATAGAACAGAACCAGGACTGGAACATAGAATAGAACCAGGACTGGAACATAGAACAGAACCAGGACTGGAACACAGAACAGAACCAGGACTGGAACATAGAATAGAACCAGGACTGGAACATAGAACAGAACCAGGACTGGAACACAGAACAGAACCAGGACTGGAACATAGAATAGAACCAGGACTGGAACATAGAACAGAACCAGGACTGGAACACAGAACAGAACCAGGACTGGAACATAGAATAGAACCAGGACTGGAACATAGAACAGAACCAGGACTGGAACACAGAACAGAACCAGGACTGGAACATAGAATAGAACCAGGACTGGAACATAGAACAGAACCAGGACTGAAACATAGACCAGAACCAGGACTGGAACACAGAACAGAACTTCACACATTCAACTGGTTCTGATCCACATAGAACAGACGCTGACGTACAGGGACACTGGAACTGTTTTAGTATTTTTTAATTTAATTTAATTTAATTTAATTTTTTTTTTTTGACTGAATGAATGAAATCTTTGTTTAGAACATGTAGACAGTGAAATCAAAACGAAAATCAACCAACAAAATATAAGTACTGGGACATAAATGGTTGATAAGTAAACTAACTAACTAACTAAATAAATAACTAAATAAAAAGAGTAATAATAAGTAATAACAAGTGTTCATTGAACTCAGACCTCCTCCTTGTGTGGATCGACTCTTTCTGTTTAAATTCCACAGTTTCCAGGTTGTTCCATACAGCAGAAACAGTTATATTTGTTGAGTTCTAATTTTAAATGTGTGGGAAATGGGATTTTCAATGTTCAGTGTAAATGTCCACAGAGTCCACATTCCACAGTGGATGTGGACAATTTAGTTCCACATACAAGAGATTGTTCTAAGGGTGGATCCAGTTGGAGTCATTTTGAATATTTATGAATTTTCAAAAATGTCTCAGTGATGACAGATGGAAAACTGTAGATGTTGTGACCTTGCTGTGGCCTTGAACTTTGTCCTACTGGGACCAAAATGGACTGGGTTGGTCCCAGGGCCTAGGCCTATCTGTGGGGAAGATTTGGGAAAGATGGGTGGAAGAGTTTTACACTAAAGTTGCTAAAAAACACACAAAGCAAAGTGATCACAACAGTTCCTGGCAGAGGTAAAAAAAAAAAAATAATAATAATAATAATGATATAAATAAAAGAAATGAAATGAAATTATACATGCTCGAAAAGGAGTAGGAAGAAGGAAAAACTTATGTACTCTTTTCCCCAATTTCTGTTCCTTATGATCACTATATAATTTTTTTGTTTTTTTCTGGTCCTTCTGTGGATGTGAACCCCAGTTCCATGTCTCAAAGTGGACTTGGTCCCACTCAGGTAAACAGGGACAGATGGGTGGGTTTTTTTGGGCGCTCCTGTTGCCGAGGCGACGGTCCGGCCCGGCCCGGCTCGAGAAAGGAAAGAAAAGAGCCACAATCAATGAGACCCCTTTTTGTTTTAGTGGGAACCCCCTTTTACCCCCCGCCGGCCCAGGCAGTGTGCGTTTGTGAGTGTGTGTCTTTGTGTCCGCTGTGTGCCACTGACTTTATTTAAGACAAGGACTCTTTTGTTTTAAGCTCCGAAAGGCTCCGAGCCCGAGCCTGGCCCTGTAATTGGCCTACTTAGGCCCTGCTTAGCATGAGAAAAGCCCCCGGTCGGCCCGCCACCGCCAAGATAACTCTTGTTTTTTAAGCCACGGAGAGGACGAGAGGCGCTGATCCGAATTCAGATTAGCCTCCGAAAAACACGGAAAAGAAAAAAAAAAAACAAAAACACACACTCTGCTTTAAATACTCTGCACGCTAATTACTCCAGCACAAAGCTGGGAGAAAAAACCTTTAGCGGAGAAGAGCCGGAGTCCATTTAAAGCAGGAGGAGGGGGTTTCTTTAACCCACCCACCCCCCCACCCTGCGTTTCCATCCCAGACGCCACTTGTTGCGGCCGAATCATTGAACTTAATTAGCGGGACAATGCGTGAGCGGTTTGCGAAGTTGAGGCGTAAACAGAGTCAGATTTAGGGACAGAGGTGGAGACGAGGACGGCGGCGGCGGTAGACGACGGCGGCGGCATGAGGTAAAAAACCAAACACCTTCAGGTCGATCGATCCGCGATTAGATCCATGTGTAGCATCAGGATGAGCTGTGATCAATAATCGATACGATCAATCACACACACTGTCAACACTTGAACAGCTTTGACCAGTGACACATTTACAGACGGATCTGAGGATCAATAGTTCAGGTATTTTTCCACATTTCTCTCCAGTTTTTCTCCACATTTAGTATTTTTTGTGACTCTTTGATTCTGTTTAGTTCTGGTTCCACATTCAGACCAAAACGATCTGAAGTCAAATAAAAACAGAAGAACCTTTAAATGATGACAAACACACATTTTCACTGTTTTAGAGCAAAAAAAACCTACATTAAATCATGAAAGTGTTTATTTTTACAAACTATCCAAACAAAAAAGATGCAAATTACCTGAAAAAAAATTACATTTCTTCCCAAAAATAAGAGCAATTTTGACAAAAATTTTATGTTTATTCCAGATCCGATCAAACACACAAAACATTTAATAACAGAATATTAGTCCAATTACACTGAATTTTCTTCAGACATTTCAGGTTGTTCATATTTTATTGTTAAAGGATAGTTTGTAAATGTAAATATTTTCATAATTTCATATTTTTTTGCACTAACTATGGATTTGAGTATTGATATTTCAGGTATTTTTCCACATTTCTCTCCAGTTTTTCTCCACATTTGGTATTTTTTGTGACTCTTTGACTCCGTTTAGTTCCAGTTCCACATTCAGACCAAAACGATCTGAAGTCAAACATTAACAGAATCAGCTCTAAATAATGAGTCTGAATTTTCTTGGTTTAATGTAAAACCAATATTGTGAAATTACGCCTATAAATAATAACTCCACATGTTTGTCTTTGTTTTAGTGCTAAAAATAACATTAAATTATAAAAATCTTTACATTTACAAATAATCCTTTAACAATATAATGTGGATAACTTGAACAAATGGGAACGAACTGGAAATTAGAGAAGAAAATCAGTGTAATTGGACCAATATTCTGTTATTAAATGTTTTGTGTATTTGATCAGATCTGTAATAAACATATAAATGATAAACTGAGGCAAAAAATTCATAAAATTACACTTATTTTTCTCAAGAAATGTCATTTTTTTCAGGTTGTTCACATCTTTTTTGTTTGGATAGTTTGTAAATATGAACATCGTCATGATTTAATGTTATTTTTTTGCACTAAAACAGAGAGAAAAATGTGTGTTTGTCATTATTTACAGGTTTTTCTTCTGTTATTATTTGACTTCAGATCGTTTTGGTCTGAATGTGGAACCGGAACTAAAACGGAGTCACGGAAATGTTTTGGAGTTTGGATAGTTACCTCCACCAAGGAACGGCAGAGGTTATGTTTTCACTGGGGTTTGTTTGTTTGTTAGCAAGATAACTAAAAAAAGTTATAGAAGGACTTGGATGAAATTTTCAGGAAATGTTGATACTGGCACAAGGAAGAAATGATTAAATGTTGGTGGTGATCGGGGAGGGGGGGGGGGGGCATCTGTCTTGCCTTGTTTGGTTTAATGTAAAAAATAACATTAAATTCTGAAAATATTTACATTTACAAACTCTCCTTTAACAATACTTCCTGTTTAGATAGGTTTATTAAATTTCTAAGTACAGAATACACAGGTATCTTTTAATAATATAATGTGAATAATTTGAACAAATATGAACAAACTGGAAATTAGTGAAGAAAATTAAGTGTAATTGGACTAATATAACTGAGTAACTTCACTTTAACGATGACATTTTAATAACACCAGCTGATTTCGCGTATAGAACGTGTTTTTAATTCGTAACATCCTGCTGCAAAAAGGACAGTTTATCTTTCATATGTTCAGCAATTTAATCTTTCATGTTTAGTCAGAATTTAGTCTGAAATGTCGGAGGTTGACTTCTGTATGGGATCTGACAGGAGTTTAGGGGAGGTGAAGGATGGAGTAAGGGTGGTGGTGGGGGTGGGGTTATAAATTAAACTTCATCCCACTCCTTTTGTCGACTGGTTTACTTTCTTTTTTATATAAAGATTTTGTTGTTTGATTTTATTGCAATGTTCGAAATAAACAAACAATATTCCACCTGTTATTAAATGTTTTGAGTATTTGATCTGATCTTTAATAAACGAGTATAAATGATAAACTGAGGCATGTTGTTAGGAAAGGTCATTTTTTTCAGGTTATTCACATCTTTTTTTTTGGTTTGGATAGTTTATAAATATTTTGTAAATTTTGGCCCACGGACCGCATGTTTGACCACCTGAACTAAAGTTAAATAAAAACAGAAGAACCTGTAAAGAAGGACAAGTGCAAATCTGTCTGTTTGTGCCAAAAAATAGGAAATTATGGAAATATTTACAATTACAAACTACCCTTTAACAATAAAATATGAACAAACTGAACTGTCTGAAGAAAATTCAGTGTAATTGGACCAATATTTTGCCTGTTACTAAATGTTTTGTGTATTTGATCAGATCTGTAGTAAACATATAAATGATAAACTGAGGCAGAATATTGGAAAAATTGCACTTATTTTCCTGATTTAATGTCATTTTTTTCCAGGTTATTCACATCTTTTTTGTTTGGATAATTTGTAAATATAAACATTTTCACAATTTGTTATTTTTTTTGCACTAAAACAGTGAAAATGTGTGTTTGTCATTATTTAAATGTTCTTCTGTTATTATTTGACTTCAGATCGTTTTGGTCTGAATGTGGAACCAGAACTAAACAAAGTCAAAGAGTCACAAAAAATACCAAATGTGGAGAAAAACTGGAGAGAAATGTGGAAAAATACCTGAACTATTGATCCTCAGATCCGTCTGTAAATGCGTCACTGGTCAAAGTTGTTCAAACCTGAGTGTTGACACTTAGTTTTGAGAAGAAATTTCAGTTTTTTTTAGTTTATGCTCATCTTTTTTTGTCAGGATCGTTTGTAAATGAAAATATTTTCATAATTCAATGTGATTTTTTTTTTAACTAAAACAAAGAAAAAATGATGGTGTTGTTATTGAACTGGTCCAGTTGAGTTCAAACTGGTCTGAACTCAAACCAGTTGGACTCCATTGACTGTTCATGTGGTCAGTGTTGTTTTTGTGTTTATGGGATGGATTATGGATTGGACTGTTTGGACAGTTTTGGTCCACGGGCCGAATGTTGGACACCGCTGCTTTAACGGGTTCATCAATCAATAATTCAATTCTGATTTATTTTATTTTTTTATTTATTTTTTTTTACACATTTTCATGTCTATTAATTAAACTTGTATTGATTTTTCAGGTCAAACCACATAATTAAAAAAACTTCACATCAGGATCATTTGGATAAAAAGTTTAGTTTAACTGTTGAAAAATGAAACTGATCAGTGGAAAAAAGATGAGAAATCCAAAAACGTTATGTATTTAATAACATTTCAGGTTCTTTTTGTGTTTTGTTTTTTTTTTTTTTTTTTTTACTTTTCCATCCTTCGGTCAATTTGATAACATCAGATTTTTTTGGGATTTTTTTTTTTTTTTTACAGATTTTATAATTTTTCTGTATGTTTTTTGATTCATTATTTTAAAAACGACTATATTCATTTTTTTCTCCTCGATCATAATCAATAATCCAAACTATTATCAATATTTGCATTTTTCCAGTTGTACTATTTCCGGTTTTTAGGTGTGATTTGTAGTATATGTATTATTTCCAGTGTTTCCGGTTCTTTCTGTTTTTTCTTCAGTTCAAATGTTAGGTTTATTATTATTTTTCGCAGATTTTTTTTTTTTTCTTTAAACGTCTTCTTTAATCCATTTGTCGGATAAAACCAGACACAGTTTGGATCCATTTAATTGAAGAATCGGTGGTAGAAGTTACTCCAACACACTCAGATGCTGAAGTTCTTTGGCTGTTTTTCGCTCCAGATCGATCGACCGGTGATCTGTGATCGAGTCGTGTCTGCTCTACATCTACTGTTTAACTTCTGTTTGTTCTCTGTTATTTTAATTGTTTACACAGATGTAAAAAAGCACTCATTAAATCAGGTTCTCCTGTTCACATGATCAATAATAATGCGATAACTGCAGATAGCAGACATTGGTCTGAGTGTTGGAGTGAATGTAAACAGTCTGTTCAGTGGATGTGGACGATCGACGGTTCAGATCTGCACAGCTGACGGGGTCTGTCTGTCTCTCTCTCTCTCTGTCTCTCGTCCAGTCGGTCCTGGGGGGGGACTTGGGCCTGGGCAGTCCTGGAGCGGCGTCTCCCACCAAACCTGCCGCTCACTTTTACCAACACTACGGATCCAACCCCAGGAGGAGAGCGCTGCACATGGACGCCATGGGTGAGCGATGACCACCAACACAACTGCTGATACACAACTACTGATACACAACTGATACACAACTACTGCTACACAACTGATACACAACACACACACAGGAGAGCGCTGCACATGGACGCCATGGGTGAGCGATGACCACCAACACAACTGCTGATACACAACTACTACTACACAACTGATACACAACACACACACAACAGATACACAACTGATACACAACTACTACTACACAGCAGATACACAACTGATACACAACACATACACAGGAGGAGAGCGCTGCACATGGATGCCATGGGTGAGCAATGACCACCAACACAACAACAGATACACAACAGATACACAACTACTACTACACAACAGATACACAACTGATACACAACACACACACAACACATCCACAACTACTACACTACTGATACACAACACATACACAGGAGAGCGCTGCACATGGACGCCATGGGTGAGCAACAGATACACAACTACTGATACACAACAGATACACAACTGATACACAACACATACACAAGTACTACACAACACATACACAACTACTACACAACACATACACAGGAGAGCGCTGCACATGGACGCCATGGGTGAGCAATGACCACCAACACATACACAACTACAGATACACAACTACTGATACACAACTGATACACAGGACAGACGCCATGGGTGAGCAACTACTACTACACAATTACTATTACACAACTACTACTACACAACACATGCACAACACACACACACACAACACATACACAGGAGAGCACTGCACATAGACACCATGGGTGAGCAACCACCAACAGATACACACCTAGTCCACAACACACACACAACAGACACACTATGTACCCCACACATACACAACACATACACAACTACAGATACACACCTAGTCCACAACACACACACAACAGACACACTATGTACCCCACACATACACAACACATACACAACTACAGATACACACCTAGTCCACAACACACACACAACAGACACACTATGTACCCCCACACACACAGCTCCTCAGGGCTGTAGGAGTGTGTGTGGACTCTGTGGACCTGTTCGTACCCAGGTCCGTCCTCTGTCTGTTGTGTTCAGTCAATGACTCTGACACACAAAGGGTTAACAGTCTGTCTGTGCTAGAAGTCCCGCCTCTGACGTAAATATCGCTCTCTGATTGGCTCTTTGGTTTTGCTATCGTACATGTGATTGGCCGTCCCCGCTGTCACTCCATCTACTGGTAAAAGGAACCTGTTAGTTAGACGCTAACGTACGTTTTCAACATGTTTGTATTTGTTCTGAGTCACATCAGTTAGATTTGGATGTGAGAGGAGTCAGTTACATGGACATTTGGACGTGTGTGTGTGTGTGTGTGTGTGTGTGTGTGTGTGTGTGTGTGTGCTCAGTAATTAGGATGTAAAGGACGTCAAAGAAAAGAAAACTGGTCATCAGACACTTGTGTAGGAGTCCCAGTGTGAGTTCTGGGTTTAGAACTGCAGAGGTTCAACACATACTGAAGAAAAGACACTGTTTAATACCAAACAGACACTTTTAAAAGTTACTTTATTTATGATTTTAATGCATTTCTACAGAAGAGCAACTGTTAAACAAACACACCTAAAGAAACTATGTGGGGAAAATACAATAAAAGCTCAGATTGTAAATGTAGATGTGGTTTGAGCCATAGTTTTAGAATAAATGACATGTAATAAACAGTCCAATCCTTTTGGTTCAGGCAGGAAATGAACCATCAGACTGTTTGAACAGTGGATCTGTAATCTGATTACATGACAGGAATGAACAGATACATGTCAGGAGACGGAGAGGACACACACATACACAACTACTACTACACAACATATACACAGCACATACACAACTACTACTACACAACACATACACACACACACACACAACTACTACTACACAACACATACACAACACATACACAACTACTGCTACACAACACATACACAACTACTACTACACAACACATACACAGCACATACACAACTACTACTACACAACACATACACAACACATACACAACTACTACTACACAACACATACACAACACACACATACACCAATACACACATATATAACAATACACACATTATATACACATGGACAAAACCATGAAAATACACACATCATATACACACTGATTGTTTCACAGACATTATATACACACATTATATACACATATACAGACATTACATATTATATGCACATTATAGAAATGTTGTATTATTTACACACATATATATACACACACATTTTATGAACACAAAAATACACATTATATCTGCACATTATGTACACTATACGCTATGTATTCACACACACACACACACACACACACACACACACACACACACACACAATGTACACGTATACATAGATTATATACACAATATCTGCCAACACAACACACAAATACACACATGTAGAGAGGACACCAGACACATTATACATACATAATATACACACAATATACACACTTAACATTATACACAAATGTCATATATACACAAACATTAAACTCTATACATGTTTTATAGATATGACTCAACTTACACATTACATATACACATATACACACATGCTCTTGTAGACACACACACACACACACACACACATATATACACATACAATCATATATACACACACACATATACACTTATATAAACACATTTACACACATATATACACACATACACACGCATATACACATATACATACATGTATACACACATATACCCACACATACACTCGTATACAAACATATACACACACACACATAAATACTTGTATACCCACACATACACCTGTATACACTCACATACTTACATATACACACATATACATACATATACACATGTATACACACACATACAATCATATACATACATACACGCATATACATATTCACACATTCACACATACACACACACACACACACACAGTACTGCATATCTACACACTATACACACACTATTATATTTCATTCTATTTATTTTCCTGTTTAATGTCAATAGGAAGATGATGTCAGATTATTATTGATGCTCTGATCAATAATCATCATCAATCAGTATCAATAACCGTTGTCAATGAGCCCCATCTTCATTCAATTAGTCTTTAATAATTCACACACGTGGATTCATCCGCCGCTGGAAATAGTCCCGACACATTCCAGATCCTTTAGGAAGCGACTGAGATTGAATTGATTATTTTTATTGATTAATTTCTCTTTGATGATCTGGAGCCCAGGCACAGATTTACACCTAAAGCATTTACGGAAGGTAACCATGGCAACAGGTTATTTTTGTCTGAAGACCTTTCATTTTAATGGCCGATTTGCTGGCGATTATGAGTTCCTTTTCAGGTGGAATCGGTTAAAACTTCTGAAAAATATTAGACGTAATAAAGCGTTCAAATCTGATTTAAAACACGAACATCGTCTACATGGAATGTTCCTGAACAGCAGCTTTAAAAACAACAGTTCAGTGTGTTTTCTGTGTTTGTAGAAGACCAATACGGTGCAGGAGGTAAAGGCTGGGATACTTTTTGATAAAAGAAAATGTAAAATATTGGACAAAAAACATTTTAGTTTGAATTTACTCCAAAACTCTGAATTCTGTGGGGAATGTTTCCAGGATTTAGTCACGTCCCAGGTCCAAACCCTCACTGATCTGTTAGTTTTCTGTTAGAGGCTGAATTCAAACCTGAGTCCGACTCTGAACGGCTTTTTTTCAAGTTTACTCGTTTTTTTGTTTCCTCATTGTTTTTCTCCATTTTTTTTCTTTTGTTTTCCTACTCATTTTTTCACGTTTCCTTGTCTTTTTTTTTCCTCCTCATTTTTTTCTCATTTCCTTGTTGTTTTTTTCCTTGTTTCCTCGTTGTTTTTCCATTTCCTTGTTTTTTTTCCTCTTATTTTTTTTTCTCATTTCCTCATCCTTTTTTTCCCGTTTCCTCATTGTTTTTCCATTTCCTCATTATTTTTTTGTTTTCTTCCATTTTTCTCGTTTCCTCATCGTTTTTTTCCCTGTTTCCTCGTTGTTTTTCCATTTCCTTGTTTTTTGTTTTCCTCTTATTTTTTTTCTCATTTCCTCATCCTTTTTTTCCCGTTGCCTCATTGTTTTTCCGTTTCCTCATTATTTTTTTTGTTTTCCTCCATTGTTTCTCGTTTCCTCATCGTTTTTTTCCCTCGTTATTTTTTGTTTTCCTCTATTTTTTTTCTCGTTTCCTCGTCATTTTTTCCCCTCGTTTTCTCGTTATTTTTGCGTTTCCTCGTTGTTTTCTTCCCGTTTCCTCCTCGTTTTCACCTGTTCTGATCCCTGCTCACCTCCGCTGTGTGTTTTTAGGAGGTTCGATGTTGTGATCGTGACCCATTTATTCGTCTGTTTGTGCGTTTGAAAGGAATCAGAAATGACGGCGAAGTCTTTCAGAGCGGTGGGACAATAACGGCCGGCGTTCAGCCTTGGTGGCGTTAGCCTTGAGAGGAAACACACACACACAAATGCACAAATGAACACACAAATACACACACACACACACACACACATGAACACACACATGAACACACACGCACATGAAACCACTCTGGAGCATATTCATTTTTCCATCAGAGTCTCACCTTCCCAGTTAATAGACCGGTCCCTCTCTCTTCCCTTTGACAGAAACCCTGAAACGACCATAACCATGTCAAAAGCCTGTTTCCTTTTTATCAGCGTAAAAAAAAGGATCTTTTTGTGTCTTGTGGTTTTATTTTCAGCGTGGCATTGTGTGGCGCTGAATGCTTTCTTTGTAAATGTATGAAACGGGGCCTTTTTGGTCCCGGTGGAAGACGAACGTCCTGTTAAAGCCTGGTTATCGTTTCCTGTTGTTTCTCTTTCAGACATTCACACAAAAAAAGTGCGGAAGGTTCCTCCTGGTTTACCGTCCTCAGTAAGTCACAACCTGCCTTTAAGTCCTATTACCCATGTGTCACTGCTGCTGCAGGTGTGTGTGTGTGTGTGTGTGTGTGTGTGTGTGTGAGTGTGTGCAGAAAAGCTGCAGACGTCGTCTTTTTTCGCGAGTCTGTGCAGATTTCAGCGTCGGCTGCTGATGTCGACGCCGGTTTTGCTGCTTTTTAAGGAAAAAGCTGAAGAGTTCGAACAAAGAATCTGGAATTTAACACGAAAAAATGTGACTTTTTTTCCACGAAACAAACAAACAAAGATGGTAAAGCAAGAACAAATAAACACAAATCTACAAAATCACACTTAGGAAGGAACATAATTATATAACGACTAAGATAAAATCTGGAAAACGTGCAAATCCTCAACATGTCACTGATTTATTGGACTTAAATGACAAAAAACAATGAAAAAAATAATACAAATTTGATTGTATTATTGTATGATTATCAGTAATTTAACCCTAATGTGCATAAAATCTAAAAGAAAAAAATATATAAATTCAATAAAATATTCATCTAAAATGCACAACAGGAAGGAAGAGAGTCAATAAAAGCATAAAAATGAAGTGTTTATGAAACTTGACTCTTTTATTCTAATAAATAAAAAAAAGAATCAAATACATATCAGCTTTTGCATAAAATCTAAATGAAAAATACAAAAAAAAAAACATAAAACGGTTTTAAAATCACATAAATGAACGACTAAACCCAGCGTTTAAAGGTGTGAAAACATATTAATGAATGAATTCAGGAGTGAAATGAAGGTTTTAAAGTCATAAAAATCACAAATAAAACGCCAAATATCACCAGTTTATAGTGGATTAAAATGACGATAAGAATTTATTCAACGCAGAATCAATAATTTAACGTAAAAAAAACCCCACTTATTTAACATAAAAGTGACTTTTCTTTATCGGTGAAACAGTCTGAGTTTGACAAAACTCTGGTGAGTCGACCTTTGACCCCCATGAGAAGTCATTCCATAAACACTGTGACCAACGTAAAAATGACGTAGTTTCACAGATCTGTTCGTATGTCCGTCCTAGCGCCCTCTAGTTCCTGTAGGTGTTTGGTTTAAACTCTGTTTTTGGTCATGTGACTCTGGTCGGACTCAAAGGTTTTGTGTCATCTACTAATTTAAGTACGAAAAACACCTCTTCTAAGAACTTCGGCAAATTGTTGTTTTTCCGTTTGGCAAGTTTTTATTCGCAAGTTCTATTTGTGCAATTTGAGGATCAATGGAAAAGAGACGAGTGTGTGTTTGGAGAACAGACCATCGTGGGCGTGGTCGACCTGAGCGGAGAGAACGTGTTTGAAGATCGACGCAGCAAGAAAACAGTTCAACTCAGAACAGTGAGGACCGAAGCATTAGAGGAAATAAAAACGCATTTTCTTAAATTCCAGAGTCACGAATTTGGTCGTTCAGTAGGCGGTGAAATGGACATGAAATTCTGTTGTAAATGGACTTAAAACGGTCCGAAAAGTCGTAAATTTAACCTGTAGGAACCTCTGGGAACAGGTTATCTTTTCATGGTCGTCTTCATCGTCGTGGTCTTCATCATCTTCATCATCTTCATCATCTTCATTTTCCATTTCTTCATCTTCTCAGACTAAACTCTTGGTCAGATTCATTTCATATTTTTTCTGTTTCTTTAGGACAAAGTCTGTTCACAGTTTAGATACAGTTTGATTATTTTTCTTTTTTTCTTTTTACCTTCTCCCTGTTCCGTTCCTTCTCCTGCTCCATCTGTAGATGCTGTGGAACTGGGCTGTCAGACTCATTTTACTTCAGTTCCACATCCTCCTATTGTGATCTGCAGTGGGCCGGACCAGTCAAATAATAACATGATTATATAGAAATAATGCCAACTCCAAACATTTTAATGTGTTTTATAGTGAAAACCGTCAAATTACATTATGGAAACGTTTACATCTATAAACTGTCCTTTTAAAAATGTGAATAACATGAAGTTTATGAAGAAAAATCAGTGCAGTTTTAACTGTATTCTGCGTCTGCTTATCATTTGTAAATGTGCATTATAACTTACAGATCATGACGGATCTGCAAATTTACGAAATATTTGAGTAACTGGCAGAAAATGAGTAAAATTGCACTTACTTCTCTGAACACATTACTAGTTTTTCATATTTTTTGTGAAAGGCTAGTTTGTAAATTTACTTATTTTCATGTAATTTCACTTTTTTACACTAAAACAGGAAAAGTTTGGAATTGTCATAATTTGTGGGTTTTTCTGACAGTGTTTCACTGATCTGACCCTCTTCAGACTAAAGCAGGGCTTCACATGGGCCCTGAAGTAAAAGTCTGGACTGTTCATATCCTGAGGGTAGTTTTGGCTTTTCATAAATTCATCCTGCAGGCCGGACCGGACCCTCTGGTGGGCCGCATTTGGCCCCTGGGCCTCATGTTGGACCCCCCTGCTTTAGAACATGGACTGGTTCCACACATCAGTCCAGTTCCTACTGAACCCACAGAACCCCCGTCTGGACTTCCATTTGTGTCTGCCGGGGTCCGCGTCCTGGTTCCTTCTTCTTCGTTGGTGTCGCGGTCTTTCTTCTTTTCTTCTTTTTTTCCTTCTAATGAATCCTTTTCCCTCCGTTCCTTCCTCGTCTCCCTTCGCTCTAACTTTTGTTTTTGTCGTTCGTCAAATGGACTTTTTGCTGAGTTGATGATTTACTTTAGAAACAATTAAACGTCACTTGAGAACGGAGCGTGGGACGAGTTCGTAATCAAAAGGAAATTAGACGGCGTTCCGAACATTAGCAGGTTTCACAGCGACGACGCGCTGCCGTGTGTTTGTGCGTTTGTGTGGTTTTATGTGTTTTTGTTTGTTTTCATGTGTTTTTCTGTGTTTGTATGTGTGTTTGTGTGTGTTTGTATGTGTGTTTTTGTGTGTTTCTGTGTGTTTTGGTGTGCGTTTTTCTGTGTTTTTGTCTGTTGTGTTTTTTTCCTCCGTCAGATCTGATGGTTTGGGTTCATTTGTCGCTGATGGACTGAAGCTCATCCACAGTTTCACTAACGAACAAAAAAACTCATCATAAAGTTCAGAATCGGCCTCGTTAGAGACCAAGAGACCATTCTAATAACGAACTGAGAAAACATTTAAGTACAGACATTAAACCGACGCAGAGCCACACAGTCTGTGTGTTTTTCACCAGATCAATGACGTTTGTTCCATGTGATGGTTTCATTTAGTTCTTATTACAGTTTAGTTTTTATATGGATTGGATCCAAACAGAGAAAACAGAAGAAAAAAAGGACGTTTTCAGTCAAATCTGTCATTAACTGAACATAAAATAAAAACATATAGAACCTGATTTTTTTATTCATTTTGTTCATTTTTATTCATTTTAGTGTTTTTTGGTCAATTTTTGCCTGTTTTATTTTTTTTCCCTCAATTTTGTTGCTCATTTTTTCTTTTTATTTAATTTTCATGCTTTTTAAATTAATTTTTGTGCATTTTTTTTTCCTTATTTATTTTTTTCCCTCCATTTTGTTCAGTGTGTGGCTTTTTTTTCCCCATTAATTTTTAATTGTATTGATGCTTTAGCTGTTTTTATTCAGTTCGTTGCTTTTTTTAATTTCTTTTTTGTTTTGCTTTTTTTTAAATTCATTTTTTCAAATTTCATTGTGACTTTGGCTGTTTTTATTCATTTTGTTGCTTACTTTTTTCTTTTTTTAAATTTCCTTTTAGTTAAATTTTTTGCTCTTGTAATTAATTTTTATTCATTTTATTGTGACTTAAGCTGTTTTTGTTCATTTTGTTGCTTATTTTTTCTTTGTATTACATTTTTATGCTTTTTAAATTAATTTTTGTTCATTTTTTTTCTCATTTTATTATTTTTTTCCTCCATTTTGTTGAGTATGTGGCTTTTTTTCATGATTTTTTGTTAATTTTATTGTGACTAGCTGTTTTTGTTTATTTTATTGCTTATTTTAATTTCTTTTTTTTTTGTTGCTTTTTTATTAATTTAAAAAAAATCTTATTTATGACTTTGGCTGTTTTTGTCCATTTTGTGGCTTATTTTTTTTCTCTTTATTTCATTTAATTTAATTTTTGTGCTTTTTAAATTAATTTTTGTTCGTTTTATTGATGACATTTTAATTTATTTTATTTGTTATTGTCATATTCTGTTTGTTTTTTCATCAGATCACCTGACGTTTCTTCTATGTGACGGTTTAATAAATACAGGATTTTATCAGACCTTTTATTAAAACATGAACACTTTGAGATTATCTGTGTATTATATTATTATTATATGGATTTTATCAAAACAGAAAAAAATGAAGAAAAAGGGACGTTTTCAGTCAAATCTGTTTTAACTGAACACAAAAACAAACATATATGACCTCATTTTTTATTCATTTAGTTCATTTTTACTCACTGAAAATTTTTTTCCCTCTATTTCGTTCGGTTTGTGGCTTTTTTTTTTTTTTTGTTAGTGTTATTACTGACGTTTTTGTTCAGTTTGTTGCTTACTTTTGTTTAAGTTTTGTAAATTTTTTTCCTTTTCGATTAATTCGTGTTCATTTTATTGATGACTTTAGCTGTTTTTGTTCATTTTGTTGCTTATTTTTGCTTTTTTAAAAATTTCAGTTTAGTTAAATTTTTTGGTCTTAATCATTTTTTATTCATTTTATTGTGACATTTGTTTATTATTTTTTTTGTTTTTGTCACATCCTTTTTTTTTTCATCAGATCACTGATGTTTCTTATATGTACATTCAATAAATACATGATTTCTTTAGACGTTCTATTAAAACTATGACCAGATTATGGTTAAAAACCTAAAGTGAGTGACATATAAACATGTGACGCTGAAGAAACTAAGAACAAACATGATGCAGACAATAAAAACTCAGACATGATTCGATTTTCACACATTTGTCTTTATTTTCTGATGGTAAAACATTTGGCCAAAAGGATCGACTGGTGTAAAATGTTTAATACTCATTGATCCAGTAAAAATAAGAAAATATTACATTAAACAAGTATAAAATGAGCAACAAAAACAGTCAAAGTCATCAAGAAAATGAGCAAAAATGAATAAAAATGGGGGTAGAACAACAAAATAAGCCACAAATGGAACAAAATGGGATGAAAAAATAATCAAACAGACACCGAAATGAACAAAAAGTAAAAGAAAAGAACAAAAATGAACACACTCAGGTTGTAGACGTTCAGTTAATGATACAGTCGTGGAAAAAATAATTAAATCACCCCTTTTCTGTGTTTTGATAAAATGTCCTTTGAATTTACTCTGAGCTTTAACAAATATCTACATAATCAGGGAATTAAAGAAAGAAAAACGCACAAATTTACACTGAAAAATGCCAAGGATTCAATAATAAATAGTAATAAATCACTTAGAAAAGGTCAAATGTAGAAAAGAGTTTATTTTTTGAAATCGGTTTTAAAGGATTCAACTGAATAAATCGACTGAATTGGTGTCGTTTTGCTGCTTTGTGATAAGTCGTATTGATTATTGTCTGATTATCAATTAAAAAATACACACTTTATTTATGTGGAAATGTTCATTCAGATGTAAAACACTGTCACTAAATTAAAACGACTCAGGTTTTCTGCATTAACTCCTCCTTCAAACCACAGATAAACTCAAATATGTGTTTATTTTATGATAAATGATTATTTCCAGTCTGAGCCTTTTCACACATTTATACTTTTACTCTGAATTTTCCTTTTTCTTTTTACCTTTTTTTATCTAGAGATTTGACTTTTTTTGTGTTGTTTGAACCCAGATGTTACATAAAATTATTATAGATAGTGTTATCGGTTTTATACCGTATTTATGTGTAAACAGGTGATTTAATCTGATTTTTAATGTTTTAATATGAACATGATCGGTTTAATGTATCCTCTGTTTTCTTTCATTATATATCCTCTTATTTATTTATTTATTTTTAATCCACATCTTTATCAAATGATAAATCAGTCAAGTTCTATTTCACACATTCTGTTATTATTTATTATTTTCATTTAGAAATTTGATATGGTTCAGTTCCACTTCAGCTTATCTTCTATAAATCGATCAATAAAATAAGGAAAATGAAATAGGAAATGATAGAGTGAAATAAAAACCCCAGAGTGTTTAGACTCAGACTGATTTTCAGAATAAAATCTGACTTAATTTGCCATAAAATACCTGTTAAAAAAAAAAAAAAAAAAAAAAAAACAGGACACATACACGTGTTGAATTTAGTGAAAAATATGACAAAAAACCCATCATCAGTTCAGTTTGAATAGAAACAGATTTATTGGTTTTATTCTCAAATTATCAGAAAGCAAAACAAAATCAAGTCAAAGCACAAAATGATGAATTTACCTCAAGGAGATTTAAATTTAACATTATTATTATTATTTTTTTTTTTTTAGTGTTTGCGCAATTAAAAGAAAATCCACAAAATGAAGGAGCTCAGAAAATAAGACGTTTTAGGAAACAACATTGAGTGAAATAAATAAATCATGACTAAATCTATGATAAAACAGCAGCTTAATGTGATGTTTTCAATTCTGTTCTTTAATTTAAATGAATAAATATTAAAAGTGGATGAAATGATGGACATTTAATTCACTTTAACTTCATTTGTAGATAAAAAACCTGTGGATATTTTTGACGTATGGATGAAATAAACAGTAGGAGTGAATGAAATGTGATCAAACGTCAGATTAAATCTAAATCACAAGGAAACATGTTGAATAATGAATGTTTTTTCTTCGTTCGTCCTCTGTTTTTTTTTTTTTTTTTTTGTTAAACTCACTGAATGTGTCCATCAAAATCATCCTCAGCTCAAGTTTCCAAAGCGTCCAGAAAATCCACCGTAAACCCGGGTCCGTGTGGGTCCGGTTCAGGTCCGGCTCGGGTCCGTGGGGTCGGTGGGGTCCGTCCCTTTCCCATCATGCCCCTGTGTCCGTCCTGCGTCTGTCCTGTGCTGCTGCTCGGCTCAGATGTGGTTTTGTTTAAAGTCGACAGCGTTAATTAAATTAAACCAGGTCTTGCAGAAGGCACAGTAGGAGAGCCGGAGGTCCCCGGTGGGCCTCGGGTGGAGGGGGGGTGGGGGTAGGGGGGTCCACGGGGGGGGTGTAGGAGGCTGTTTGGTGAGGCAGACTGCCCCCTACAGGAGGACCCTGGTACTGCACCCCCCCACACAAAAACAACACAGGAACACACTGGACAAACTGCACCACTGGTCTGTTCTATTCTATTCTATTCTATTCTATTCTATTCTATTCTATTCTATTCTATTCTATTTTTTTCTGTTCTATTCTATTCTATTCTATTCTATTCTATTCTATTTTTTTCTGTTCTATTCTATTCTATTCTTCTCTGTTCTATTCTATTTTATTCTGTTCTATTTTGTTCTATTCTTTTCTATTTTATTCTTTTCCATTTTATTCTATTCAATGTTATTCTATTCTGTTTTATTCTATTCTGTTCTATTTTGTTCTGTTCTATTATTTTTTTTATTTTTTTCTATTTTATTTTATTCTATTCTATTTTGTTCTATTCTATTCTGTTTTTTTCTCTGTTCTATTCTGTATTGTTCTGTTCTATTTTGTTCTATTCTTTTCTATTTTATTCTATTCTGTTCTATTTTGTTCTGTTCTATTATATATATTTTTTTCTATTCTATTCTATTCTGTTCTATTCTATTCTGTTCTGTTCTGTTCTGTTCTATTCTATATTTAGTTTGTATCTAATTCCAAACACTTTGGATCCTACACTTCCCATCATGCATCTGCTGTTACTTGTAAACACATTTTCATGGCTTCGTCTAAAGAAACGTTAAAATCTTTCATTTTTTTATTTTGTTTTCCTTATCGTATCGTCACCTGAGTCACAGTTTGATTAAATATATTCTATTAATGTTAGATTTAAGTCCCTTTTATTTGCTACACCATCGTAGTTGTATCTTCTTGGAACCTTAAAATAATTTTTAAAAATATCTGAAGCTAATGTTTTAGCCATTCAGTAAATGCTGTGTTGCATTAATACTGAAACCTGTCATTTATAGACATATAGACTAGATCTGGATCTGGTAACTGGGGTTTAATGGAATGAATGTGTCCATGGAGCCGCCATCTTGGTCTCACTGCTAACTTTGCATCATATCTTCAATATAAAACACGTATAACCTGACAAATATTCTAATTCCTCATTTCTGTCTTAAAAAAAAAAAAAATCTGTGTTTTATAACCAAAGATGAAATGTAAAATGTGTTAGCACTGTTAGCTTGTTAGCACTAGTTTTTCCTGTGCTGTTTTACTGTTAGCTTCGTAGCTGTGTATGCTAACTGTAGCTAAGTCCTGTCTGTTGTCGTGCTGTAGCTGTTTTTAATGTCAGTCTAACTCAGAGTTTGTGAACTGATGTTGAATTAACATCTCACCCACAATGTTGTTTTTGTTTTGTACCTGCTCTGCTTTATTAGCATTAGCATCATAATGTGTTTAGCTCTGTGGCTTTACTTTAGCAACAGTGCGTTGTAAGATTAGACTTCAAAATAAGCCACCATCAGCTGTGTTTTACTGTTAGCTTTGCTGCTGGTTATGCTAACTTAAGCTAAGGCCCTTTGTCTTGCTGTACTGTAACTGTTTTAGTATGAGATTAGCTTTGTGTTCATGAAATGCAACGGCGCTAAGATCTTAGCCATGATGTTGTCTTGTTTTGTCTGGTTTTGTTTTGTTGCTAATGTGCTTTTTTCCATTTACATTAAGACTTATAGTCATTGCAGCTAGCTTAACGTTGACGCATTAGCTGCGGTCATAGCTTTGCTGTTCTTCTTTGGTTCTTCTTTGTTACCTTTATCCACTTTTTTTTTTTTTTTCAAAAATATCTTCAACTTTTCACACCAGTTAAATCTTCAGCTTCATAACTAGTAAAACCAAATACGAGTATATTCTAAATATGCTAACCGTTAACCACATAGCATTGCTTCAGTTTTTGTGCACTATTAGCGTTTGTGTTGTGTTTAGCTGTGACTCAGTGTTCTGTAAAAGTAAACTGTTGAATAAGACGCCATTTGAGTTGAAAGTTAAACATCAGAAACTTGTCGTAAAACATCAAATATGAACGTTAGAAACAGTGTTAGGGCTATTCTATTCTATTCTATTCTATTCTATTCTATTCTATTCTATTCTGTTCTATGTCCTCTGTATTGGAGTTAAGGTCTTCTGTCCTGTGTCTTAGAGTTAAGGTCTTCTGTCCTGTGTCTTAGAGTTAAGGTCTTCTGTCCTGTGTCTTAGAGTTAAGGTCTTCTGTCCTGTGTCTTAGAGTTAAGGTCTTCTGTCCTGTGTCTTAGAGTTAAGGTGTTTCTTAGTGAATCTGCTCCGTCCCTCAGACTCTTGGTTTTCAGTCGGATCCACAGCTGTGTTCAGGAATGTGTTCACTGACTCATTCCACATGAAAAACCAGTGAAAGGCCTGAAAAACACACAACACACAACAACACACACAACATACAACAACACACCCCACAGTGTGTGTCGTTGTGTTGTTGTCGTGTTTGTCTGGATAATTTTGGCTCTCGCCCCAAAATGTCTCACGCTGCTGCACCACGGCGGCCATTTTGTGTCAGATGGGGAGCTGACTAATTGAATTAAAAGGCGTGTGTGTGTGTTTGTTTGTTTGCGCGCTCGTATGGGCGTGCATGTCAGCGTTCGTGCACGTGCATGCGTTGGAGACGTGTCCTTTAGTTTCATTGAATGTGATTGACAGCTCACAGAGGAGGGTGAAAACATGCTAACAGTGTTTTTAACGCTGGAGTCGTGACATCATTATGCAGTGGTGGATGCTGTTAGCTTAGCCTCTGTCTGAGCTAATGGACTTAACACTGTTAAAGAATTAGAACAAACTGGAAACTTCAGCTGCACTGGGCATGTGTCACCGGTACTTCAGTGTTCATTTATTACATTTTTTTTTTGGAATTTAGATCAAATATATCAATTTTCACCAGTTATGAAACAGCAGATTCCAACTGTTCAGGAGCTAAAGAAGATAAGAGTGAAAAGAAAACAATGAAGATTAGCTACGTTTAGCATACATCAACATTTTTTGGAAGGCTAATATTTTAGAGTGTATATTTTTTAATGACTTCAACCCTTAAGGAAAAAAAACCAACTTCAAGCAGTTGTTAATGTTAGCATGGTTACAGGTAGCATAAACTAGGAATCTGTTCAAATCTTTTGTTAAAAATCTTATCAAATGTCCCGTTAACGCTTTGTTTCTGTGCTTTAACTGTTTAATATTAGTTTATTATTTATTTGTATAGTTCGTCTTTGTGCCGATGAACATTTATTGGTATGTTTGTTTGGTTTTTTTATCTGTTGTAGCCTTGTGTTTCGCTCTGTTAGCTGACCTCGCTAATGTCGTAGTGGTAGCTGCCTTTAGCTGTTCTTTTTTTAAACTTTAACCTGAATGTTTTAGTCTTTCAGAATAATTTCAACAGGTGTTTTTTCCCTTCAGTCTGTTAGACGACGTTAGCTAAAAACATGTATGTATTCAACAATATTAAAAAAATGTGACTCTTGTATAAAGATGACTGAAGTATTGTTAGCTCTGTTTTATTGTTAGCTTTATTGTTGGTTGTGCTAACTGAAGTCCTGTCTGTTGTTGTGCTGTGTCAGTCTAACTCTTTTTTTTGTAGCTGCTCTGCTTTATTAGCATTAGCTTCATAATGTGTTTAGCTCTGTGGCTTTGCTTTAACAACAGTGTGTTGTAAGATTAGACTTCAAAATAAGGCGCCATCCGCTCTGTTTTACTGTTAGCTTTGCTGCTGGTTATGCTAACTTAAGCTAAGGCCTTTTGTCTTGCTGTGTTGTAGTTTTAATATTCGATTAACTTTGTATTCGTGAAATGCAACTACATTAAGATCTTAGCCATGATGTTATTTTGTCTTGTTTTGTTTTGTTGCTCGTGTGCTTGATTTCCATAAACATTATAAATATGTTCAATGCAGCTAGCTGAACATTGAAGCATTAGCTGCGGTTGTAGCGTCACTGTTTTTCTTTAACTTTATCCACATTTTTTTTCTAATGTATCTTAAACTTAGTATCATTTCACATCAGACAGTTACATCTTCAGCTTCATATCTAATGATACCCAAATATGTGTGTATTTAAAATATGCTAACGTTCGCTGCATAGCATTGATTTAGCTACAGTGTTAGCTTTGTAGCTTTTTATTGCTGTGGTTAGCTTTGTTAGCTGTTTATAGTTAGCTTTGTGTCAAGATACCTGATCTTTTCAAGTGAATTGTTTTTGTTTTGTTTGTTTTCTTGTGGGTTTTTATTTTTATTATCTTTTCAGTCTGTCGGCACTAGTGGCTAAACCTGTTAAACTTCAACTGACCCTCTGACCTCTGACCCCTGACCCCTGACCCCTGACCTCTGCTGAAGCGTTTGTACATGTGAACTTGACTGACTTCGTCAAAGCTTCAAACTTTTATTTGTTTGTTTTTATCAATGAAATGACTCACAATAACATACACACACACAATAACACACACACACACACACACACACACTACAGATGTGTTCTTCTTCTTCTCCTCCTCCTCGTCCTTCTTCTTCTTCTTCTCTTGTTCGTTTTTGCCCAAATATTTGTCTGAAGGACACACACACTGACTCAGTCCAAGGCCGCGATGAAAATCACATGTCAGCGACACACATACACACACACAGACACACGCACACAGACACACACACACACACATCGAGCTGCACATGTGGCGACAAAACGTCCTTAAGTTGTCGATAATGTGTTAAATATTTCACAGTTTCAGACGCTGAATGTCAAACTCTGCTGCTTCTCTCCTTTTTTTCCTCCTCGGAGGAAAACGCTGGTGAACGTTAATATTTTTCTTCGGTGTCACAGCTTTAAGTGTGGAGAAACTGAACTCAGATCAGCGGTTGTAAAGGTGTCAGACTGATGGTTTACGATGCATTCAAGGACACTTCGACATCAGTTTAGTTCAGTTTCACTTTGTGACTAAACCTTGGCAGCTGATGATCGAAGCTCAAAAGTTGGAGCTTCCTTGAATGCAACACCTTATTGAATTAGATGAATGGGTGAATCAGGTTGTGCCCTGATGGACTGGTCCACATGTGGAGTAAAGGCACCATATTTGTTTTTGTGATGGTTTCATGTTCTTTACGTCGTATTAATCTGATGTAAAGTTCCGTCGATTCAAAGTCTGTCCGAAAACTTTTCTAGTTTCAGATCCCGGACTTTGACTAAAGGATCTGTTCTACTTTTATCTTACGTGGATTTTTTTCTTTTTCTTTTCTTTTTTTTTTTTTTTAAATCACCCACTGCTAAATAACAGGTCAGTTTTTTTTGTACTTGTTTAATCGTTTTTTATGTCATCTTTTATTTTCCAGTATTGTAGGGAAGTTGTCTTTGGATTCTGGACTTTCAACGACAAAACAACATAATGACACAAACCCAGGAAATAACAACTGAAATAAAACAAACCAAGTTAAATTTGGAAAAAGAAAAATAATAATAATAAAATAATTATAATAATATTTTTAATTATAATAATTCACAAAGGGCATCAAATCCCTTCAGTTAGTTTAACTCTGTTCAGTTGAATTAACCCTCTGGTGTCCAGGTCAGCATATTATACACGCTTTAAACTAATGTTATTAAAGGTCATTTTTATTATTTTTTAGTTTTTATTTGGTCTGATTTCAAAAGTTGTTCATTTTTGTTTGACTTTTTAAAAATTCTGATCCATCCACTAAAATTATCCCATAATAAACAGTGTTTGTTTATTTATTTATTTAAATTTTTATTTTATTTATTTGCACATCACAAACAGCAAGAAAAAACAAATAAACAAACAAAAAAATTTCATGCAGGTAACACAATTGTGCAGGAGAGAATAGAAGCCAAAAAAAGCCTTACATATAAATACCTCCATGGAAATAAACAATACACAGAAAAATAAAAAGAATTAAAATCTGATATAACTGAAATAATAATCTAAAGTAAAAAAAAAAAAAAAAAAAAATACAAGTCAGATGATATAAAACCTTACTTTTTTTTTTTTTTGTAAATTAGAGTCCTTTTCAGATGCTTTTTAAATAATGATACAGAAGATGTTGATTGAAGTTCAGGTCGTAGATTATTCCAAAAATGTGTTAAATTCCACCAAGTGAGTACAAAATACACACTGACACATTTAACATTTGACCAAAAATAATAATAATATGAACCACTGTTGGTGATAACCACTGACAGATGACAGGAGGAACAAAAAAACAAAAAAAACAAATCTAATTTAGTGTGGAATATTGAAAAAAAAAATTGCTTTCTGCATCAGAAATAGGATTTGTTTACATTACAAGCGTGGCATTTAAAGGGTTAAAAATATGACCGTTATTGAGTATTTGGTATTGTTGTTTAAGGCTGAAGTTGATGAAACACAAAAAAAGTTGGAAAATAAATCAAACCAAAACCAAATCAAATTTTATTTATATAGCACCACATCATACCAAAAGTTATCTCATGACACTACATATTGAGTTGGTCCAAACCAAAGGAATAAAATAAACTGTATGAAGATAATTCTGACATTATGACCCACTGTGTTTAATATGTACTTTTGGTGATTAGAAGGACGTCTGTGGGCGGGACCAAGGAGCGATGAACTCAGTTTAATTTAACTCAGTTCAGTTCAGTTCTTTTTGCATTTATTTCATTCTGAGCCAGCAGATTCAGAGGAAAACAACTGGATTTTTCCGTCTTTCTTCGGCTTCAACCATCCAGACTGTTGCTTTTTCAGAGTTACCTATCTAATACTGTTGGATCGTTACGTCGTTGAACATCTGACGTCATGTTTTTATTCTGTAAACGTCCTTTTTCGGTGTCTCTGTCGCCCCCATGTGGCTGAACACGCTCCCTTCACAGACGCCGCTGTTGCTGCTGCACTTAAGGTGGTCTGAGAATCCAGCTCCATTCCACAGGTGCGTCCTCCTCCAGCGCCTCCTTAACTCCCAAACTCCAGGAAGTCCAAGTTTTTATTTGCGTAATCCCCCCGCCGCCGCTGCGCTTCCCTCCAATTTGTAGAATTTCTCAAAATGTTCCGTTTGTTAGGCGGAAAAGAAAATCACAGAAAAATCACCATAAGGGCTGCTTTGCATTTTTAATTAAGAAACTAACATATGAATATATTTGCATATTATTGAGTTGCAGATTAAATCATGCATACATAATTAGCGTGCAGCAGCGCTCACTCACCTCCCCTCCTCCTCCTCACCCCCCCCCCCCCCCCCGCTCCGTGCTTCCTGTTTTTTGGGAAAGCTGTAGTTCTAGTTCTGCAGGATGAAACAAATACTACGACAATTCAGTCTGTGTTTAAGACACAAATGAAAGAAATGAAAGTCTGAGTTTAGACGTGACAATGGAGGAGGCCATGTCAGGTTTAATACTGAGTAGACTGAGGAGGAGGAGGAGGAGAGAAGTTTAAAAGAAGAAAAGGAGGAGACAAGAGTGGAGAAGGAGGAGGAAGAGAAGCAAGTTAAAACGAAGAGGAGGAGACAAAAGTAGAGAAGAAGAAAAAAGAGAAGGACGAAGGAGAAGAAAGTTAAAAAGAAGATGAAGAAGAAAAGACAAAGAGGAGACAAAGAAAAAGGAAACGGAGGAGGAGGAGGAGGAGTCTAGTGTGTGAACTTCCTGTTGCTAAAGTGTTGATGGTTCATTGATTGAATCTGAATCCATTATCAGTTATTGATCATTTCTGAATCAGATCAATGAACCTTCACTGTTATTGATCAAACAGATTATTATTATTATTATTATTATTATTATTATTATTATTATTATTATTATTATTATTATGAACACTGGAAGGGTTCAACCACATCAGCTTCTGTTAATGGATTCAGTCAACAGGTGCATGAGTCTGTGCAGTGAGTACGAGTCTGAAGGAAAAGAAGGAGAAAGTCCAGAGAAATGAGTGGAACACATTCACAACTGAACCTGTTTAATACATGAAGAATGAATGTGTGTCAAACTGAACACAGAAGTTTGAGTAAAGACACGATTATAGAAGGATTAAAGACAACAGGAGGAGGAGGAGAGACAACAGGAGGAGGAGGAGAGAGGAGGAGGAGGAGGAGAGAGAGAGAGGAGGAGGAGAGAGAGGAGGAGAGAGAGAGAGGAGGAGGAGAGAGAGAGGAGGAGGAGAGAG